>NC_136314.1:5091289-5301289 GCF_964198595.1 Lampetra fluviatilis
GAGGAAAGGTATTAATAAAATTCAAATACTGTACTTTAAAACCGGAAAAAATAGGAACATTGCATACCTGTCAACCCCTTATCAGTGCCCTACCTTTTTACTGACCAATCCAGACCTTATTGGTCACCCCGTGCCCTTATAAATCTCAACGTGCATCCTACAAAGTGCCATCACAAGGGAGAAACACAAACAAATAGACACAAACATTGTTTTGCCCGTGTTGAATCGGCTGTACACCTGAAAACTCATTTCCCTGTACAAGAATACGGGGTAAACAGTGTGGGTTGGCAGCGATGACACTGAACTGTTAACGATACAAACACATCTAAACATTTTAGTTACATCAGCCTGAGCGTCTTTCTGCACCACCAAACAACCCAAGTGGCCATCTCGCTGAAACGGGCCAACACACTCTGCTCACGAGCCCCAAAGGCGCCCATGTGCGTGTGTTTATACAGTATTGGTAGTGACCTTGTGGACTAGCGGCCACGAAGTGGTCACTACAGGTGTGTGGAGATCCTATAGGGGACTGGTCACCACGAGTGGACACTACAGGTGTGTGGAGATCCTATAGGGGACTGGTCACCACGAGTGGACACTACAGGTGTGTGGAGATCCTATAGGGGACTGGTCACCACGAGTGGACACTACAGGTGTGTGGAGATCCTATAGGGGGACTGGTCACCACGAGTGGACACTACAGGTGTGTGGAGATCCTATAGGGGACTGGTCACCACGAGTGGACACTACAGGTGTGTGGAGATCCTATAGGGGACTGGTCACCACGAGTGGACACTACAGGTGTGTGGAGATCCTATAGGGGACTGGTCACCACGAGTGGACACTACAGGTGTGTGGAGATCCTATAGGGGATTGGTCACCACGACTGGTCACTACAGGTGTGTGTAGATCCTATAGGGGATTGGTCACCACGACTGGTCACTACAGGTGTGTGGAGATCCTATAGGGGATTGGTCACCACGAGTGGACACTACAGGTGTGTGGAGATCCTATAGGGGACTGGCCACCACGAGTGGACACTACAGGTGTGTGGAGATCCTATAGGGGACTGGTCACCACGAGTGGACACTACAGGTGTGTGGAGATCCTATAGGGGACTGGTCACCACGAGTGGACACTACAGGTGTGTGGAGATCCTATAGGGGACTGGCCACCACGAGTGGACACTACAGGTGTGTGGAGATCCTATAGGGGACTGGTCACCACGAGTGGACACTACACGTGTGTGGAGATCCTATAGGGGACTGGTCACCAGGCCAGGCAGCAGACAGGGGAACGACGATCTGGGATCTTCAGGAACCTGCGAGAGAGTTCGAGAAGAGGAGCGTGGCCAGGGGCGGAGGGGTGGGCCACGCTGGGGCGGGGGGGGGGATAAAAGGGGGCGAGGAGCGAGGTTCGGGGCTGCCGTGTCCTCAAGCGGTCACTGTGTCTTCGTCGCCGTGAAGACGTCGTGTTCTCAATAAAGAAACCCTCGCCAGTCAAGAGTGTCTCAAGAGTTGTTACACACACACACATATCTCTCTCTTTAACGCAACGCACGTCTCGAGTGATCCTGTTTAAAATGTAAAATGCTTCTGGAAGTCGTCTACAGGCCGGCTAAGCCGCGCCACCAGCCCGCCCGCGTCGCGGCAGAGGCCCAGAACGGGCCCCCCCCCCCCCCCCGGCACGACCCCCCCCCCCCCCCCCATTGCCGTGATGACTCCCACGTGCTTGCGGCCCCCACTCGCCCGCTGTGGTTGCTGCTGCTGCTGTTGTTGTTCACACCCGTGTCGCTGAATAGGTCGTTTACCCTTTCTGGCAACCCTATTGTCAATGTGTTTGTGCCTACTTTGATACTGGGAACAAGGTCCCACTGTTATTCGCGTTGTGGTGGTTCCCATTGTTGCTATTCCTGTTGTTGTTCGTCACGGTTGTTATTTGGTGTTACTGTATTCCCATTGTTGTCATTAACCTTGTTAGTATTCACTTTGTTGTCATTCCCATTGTTATTATTCGCCTTATTATCCACATTATTATACCACTTATTATCCTTGCTAGTATATCCATTGTTATAATCCCATTGTTATTATCCCCATTGTTATTATCCCCATTGTCATTATACCCATTGTTATTAGTTATTATCCCCATTGTTATAATCCCATTGTTAATATCCCATTGTTAATATCACCATTGTTATCCCCATTGTCATTGTTACCATTGTCATTGTTACCATTGTTATTATCCCCATTGTCCGAATGAACACCACCAAGCTTGGCAGCGTATATTTAAGCTGGGTTAGAGGAGGAGAGCGCCTTGACAAAGACATTTACATACCAACAGAGGAATTTAGCATGTTTATGGAAAATGCAGATATGGGATTAGTCACTACTTGTGGAATGTGTAGGTGGTGGGGGGGGTCTCAAAGTCATATTATGCTCGAGTATTATGTAGGATTGGCAGTCATAAAGGGAGGAAGTAGGATTAGCAGTAATAAAGGGAGGGAAATTTTAATAGTAAGGAGCTGCAGCAGCCAAACCACCACGTAAAAAAAAATATAAACTACATCAATATCATCAATATACTCGATATACTCTCCAATCAGCTGAGCTACTAACAGTAAGTCATACATTACACTTGTATGTCGCAAACATATAATATGCCTCCAGGTAAACTTTTTTCTTACATCACACGGATATACCCCGTACTATACACCGCCATAGACAAACCCAACATTAAATTATTTAATAATTAAATGTTGGGTTTAATTTTTAAAAATTGTTATTATCCCCATTGTTATATCCCCATTGTTATTATCCCCATTGTTCTATCCCCATTGTTACTGTCTCCATTGTTATTATTCGCGTTGTTTATTATCCCTATTGTTATTATCCCCCATTGTTATTCTATGACCACCCTCCCCGCTCTCTCTCCACCTCCCCGGATGATTCTTGGTTTCGCTTCACAATCGTCGTAGTTACACCACTAACGAGGACGACGACGATGATGGTGATTAGGAGGATTCAATTGGGGGGGTGGGGGAGCGGATGGTTGGCGGACCGAACTCCTGACAACCGAACTTGCGGGTTGATTCCTTCACAGGTCTCCCGTCGCAGACGCTGAACGGCGAGGGGGGGCGGCACGACCACGCCCCCCCCCCACATCCAGGGATGGAACCGTGGCCCGGCAGCTGAGGAGGGGCTCCTCCTCACATCCCCGGCCCGAGAGGGAGGAGGAGGAGGACGGGCGAGATTGAAGCCAAAACAAACACTCAACTCCCCCACCCACCCCCACCCACCCACAACAACAATGACTAAATAAATAAATAAACATTACACTCCAACCCCAAAGGAAGGAAAAAATCTCCGTGAGTTTCAGAAACCACGCACACAGATACAAAGATAAAGATCCCCCATATAGCCTTAACAGGCTATAGGGGCAAGTGCTGTTAACGAGCACCTATGAAGGCCGGAACGGTACACGAGAGGGTGGGTGGCCAGCACCACACCCGACCGCCTTTGTCTCCCTAGTGGCGATGTTTACACACTGCAACAGGTACTCATTTGAGGCTGAGTCGACCTAGGGGAGGCCCAGGACCGGTTCATATAATCGTTACTGGTGTTGGCCGTGAGCGGGAATCGAACCCGTGTCGCCGGGTTCGTAGCGCAGCGCGCTAACCGCTACACTACCGCACCCCACACAGACACACACACAGACACACACACGGACACAGACACACACACACAGACACACAGACACACACAGACACTCACACAGACACACACACAGACAGACACACTCACAGACACATACACACAGACACACAAACAGACTGTGACACACACAGACACACACACAGAGGGACACAGACTGTGACACACACAGACTGTGACACACACAGAGGGACACACACAGACGCACACACACGGACACACACACAGACTGTGACACACACAGAGGGACACACACAGACTGGGACACACACAGAGGGACACACACAGACTGTGACACACACAGAGGGACACGCACAGAGGGACACGCACAGACTGTGACACGCACAGACACACACACAGACTGTGATACACACAGACACACACACACGGACACACACACAGACTGACACACAGACGGACACACACAGAGATAAAGACAGGAGGACACAGACGTGGACCAGAGAAAGCCTCGTGTTGAGGCCCTTGTGCGTCTCAACGTTGCATTGTACACACAAAGACAAAGATCACCCCGATAGCCTGCACGGACTTTAGGGGCAAGTGCTGTGAGCGAGTAGCACCTATAAACGCCTCCACGGCCCACGACACGCACACACGCACGCACACACACGCACACAGTCACACATATACAAAGACAAAGATCCCCCGTATAGCCTTAACAGACTGTAGGGGCAAGTGCTGTTAGCGAGCACCTATGAAGGCCAGCACGGCCCACGAGGGGGTGGGTGGCCAGCACCACGCCCGGTCCGCATTTGTCTCCCTCGTGGCGATATTTACACACCACACCAGGTACTCATTTGAGGCTGAGTCAACCTAGGAGAGGTCCAGGACCCGTTTAAATGTTCACCACTTTTTTGTTATTGGTCGTGAGCGGGACCAGAACTCAGATCGCTTGACTTTTGAGCACGGCGCGCTAACCGCGCCACAGACAGACACACTGACACACGCACAGACACACAGACACACGCACAGACACACAGACACACGCACAGACACACACTGACACACGCACAGACACACGCACAGACACACACTGACACACGCACAGACACACAGACACACGCACAGACACACACTGACACACGCACAGACACACACACAGACACACACTGACACGCGCACAGACAGACACACTGACACACGCACAGACACACACAGACACACACACATACAGACACACTGGCACACGCACAGACACACAGACACACGCACAGACACACACTGACACACACACAGACACACTGACACACACTGACACACGCACAGACACACACTGACACACACACAGACACGCACAGACACACACTGACACACGCACAGACACACACTGACACACACACTGACACACGCAGACACGCGCAGACACACACTGACACACACACTGACACACGCACAGACACACACTGACACACGCACAGACACACACTGACACACGCACTGACACGCACAAACACACACTGACACACACACAGACACACACTGACACACACACTGACACACGCACAGACACACGCACAGACACACACTGACACACACTGACACACGCACTGACACACACACTGACACACGCACAGACACACACAGACACACACAGACACGCACAGACACACACACAGACACGCACAGACACACACACTGGCACAGACACACACTGACACACGCACTGACACACACAGACACACAGACACGCACAGACACACACACAGACACGCACAGACACACACTGACACACACACAGACACACAGACACGCACAGACACACACAGACACGCACAGACACACACTGACACACACACAGACACACACAGACACACAGACACGCACAGACACACACACAGACACGCACAGACACACACACTGGCACAGACACACACTGACACACGCACTGACACGCACAGACACACACACAGACACGCACAGACACACACACAGACACGCACAGACACACACTGACACACACACAGACACACAGACACGCACAGACACACACACAGACACGCACAGACACACACTGACACACACACAGACACACAGACACGCACAGACACACACACAGACACGCACAGACACACACTGACACACACACAGACACACACAGACACACAGACACGCACAGACACACACACAGACACGCACAGACACACACACTGGCACAGACACACACTGACACACGCACTGACACGCACAGACACACAGACACGCACAGACACACACACAGACACGCACAGACACACACTGACACACACACAGACACGCACAGACACACACACAGACACGCACAGACACACACTGACACACACACAGACACACACAGACACACAGACACGCACAGACACACACACAGACACGCACAGACACACACACTGGCACAGACACACAACCAGAACAAAGACGTGGGCAGCCCGGGGTCCCCGGACTCGCCCGCCCCCGTCTCCCCACCGAGGCGAAACCCTTAACTTAATCCAGATGCGGAAATCTGGCTCCGAATCCTGGCTCCCTTCTTCTCTCGCGCCTCCACTCACTCCACTCTCTCCCCTCACTCTCCACACTCCCCACTCTCTCCAAAATCTCTCCACTCTCTCCCTGTCTCCCCCGTCTCCACTCTCCCCGTCTCTCTCCCCTCACTCTCCACTCTCTCCACACTCTCTCCACTCTCTCCCTGTCTCCCCCGTCTCCACTCTCCCCGTCTCTCTCTCCTCACTCTCCACACTCTCTCCACTCTCTCCCTGTCTCCCCCGTCTCCACTCTCCCCGTCTCTCTCTCTCCCGTCTGTCTCGTGCCTGTTATTCAGCCCATGTTTTGGGCACGACAACAGCATCCGGTGACGTCACCACAGCGCTTGCACCAAGCTCGGTACACCTTGAGGCCACGTGCAATGGCCAAGGCTCGCTGCTGGCAGAGGAACATGGGACATGGACAGGTCCCATGGGATTGACTGAACGAGACGACTGGCAGATGAAATCACGATCCTCCCCACTGTGCCATGTAGCCCCCCGGTGCTCCCTCACGTTGTTGTGAGCGTTGCTCCTCTGCACTCCATTGCTGGCGACTGCCTCCAACTGCCCAGTTGGCGTAACTTCCCGAGCCAGTCATTGGCAAGTCCACTCAGAGCCGCAATCACCTGGACCATGTCAAGTCATCGCTTCTCTAGCCCATGCCGCGCCCGTCAAGCCCCCTCTATCCAGCAAAAACAGAAGCTGCTTGGGCATGTGGTGGCTAGGCATGTGGGCTACACGACCCAGTCAAAGCATCCTCACATTCCAGAGGAGCTTAATGATAGGACCGTGACCAGATCTTTCAAGGGCCTGTGAGTTTCTCACGAAATATTGTCTGGTTAAACCCAGGACGGATCATAGTCAGGCCAGCCTAAACGTTTTAAGTCGGCACAGATGTTACGTTTGAGTGCCCTTCACCTTTTCCGTGGCATAACGGTGGCCGGGAAGACACAAAGCTCCTCCGCATGGAACGACAGGCCAGGCGGCTTCCACACAGCGTTCGCGCAGCTGATTGAAATAGCACGACGATGCCGCGAAACTGATTCGAAGTGAGAACCTCTGCTTCCAAACTGGAGCCGGCGACACGCACGCTGCCCAGGTAGGGGCCATTCCTCCTCCGCGCAACGCCACAACCATCGCGCTAGGATTATTTGTTTTGCCCGCGTTTGCCCAGGAAAGCCTCGCCGTCTTTGTTGCAGGAACGTCCTGCCGAGTCTTCAATGATTGCCGTATGTTTGCCCACTGAGTAATTTGCGGGCACATTTTTAAAAATATGTTTAGACCACGACGACCGCACACAATGGCCTAAACTTGCGGAGAATGCCACGGGGATCTTTAATATTCCACTTTGAAAGCTGACGGCTCCGAGAAGTATATATATATTTACGGTTAATACAAACCGCGGAAATAATTAGGGTGGCCGCTGGAATTCGAAGCGCGAAACCTCTGCAGCAACAACAACAACAACGACGACGCCTCTCCGCTGGGTCGCATCACCCCCCGCCAAATGTCACTCGTGGCCAGAAACCGAGGGTGGAGTGTTGATGGCAAAATATACCCAAGGAGGCGTTCTGCCTCCGCGCGGCTGACGGTAAAGCCAACCAGCATTTTCATTTAGGATTTAGGATCCAGGTTTGGCAGCAGATGCTCCGACTGCTTCTCAGATTGATCCGCATACTAACACGGCGGGGCCAAAGGTGGCGCCAATCAAGAGCCGCCCGAGCATCGATCATCCTCCCGTTGCCCCTACGCCAGATGGTAGAGCCGTAGAAAAGGTTCTCAAGCGAGGTTGAAGAGTGTAGGGGCCAGAGTATGTCCCTGTCGAACAGCGAAGGGCTCAAACTCCAGGTCACGCAGCATTACCCGGGCCTGGCCAACCAACCATTGTGAATTTCTTCAATGGTCAGAAATCACGAGAGAATAACCCAAAGCCTCTCTACGGGATCATACATAGATAGATGGACCTTGACCAGGTCAATAACGCCGTCATTTTCACACACGCACAGACACACACGTAGACACCATCTCGCCAAACAGGCTGTCGAGGCGAGTGCTGTTCGCGTGTCTCGATGCAGAACGGCACGGCACCACGCCCGGCCGCCTTTGCCGACGTTCTCACACCGGACCAGGTCTCGCATTTAAAGCTGAGTAGACTTAGGGGAGGCCCGGAGTCGGTTCAGACCATCGTCTCTGGTGGTTACCGTGAGCGGGGATCGAATTTGGGTCGTTGGGTTCGTAGCGCAGAGGGTTGCCCTGCAACACCGCTCCCCACACATAGCGCTGAGCAAACGCACACTCCTATACGCACAGACACAAAGACAAAGGTCCCCCTTATAGCCTTAACATAATTTGGGGGGAAGTGTTTTTAGCTAGCACCGATGAACACCCACGCACCTACACAAAGACAAAGATCAGCTGCATAGCCTTAACATACTTTTGGGGCAAGTGCTGTGAGCGAGTTCCTACACACGCACCGACACACACACACCGACACACACACACCGACACACACACACCGACACGTACCCCCACTTGGCGACACACTCCACCTCCCTTTTGCTCACCCGTCACCTCACCCCACATCTCCCGCCCGTTTCCCTCCCCTACCCCCCCTCTCTACCTCCCCACCAACCCCAAAATCTCCCCCTTCCCCTCAACCATCCCCCCCCCCTTACACCCCAACCCTCTCCGCCTACCCCTTTCTCCAGGGACCCCCCCAGCCCAAAAGCTGCGAATAGGGGTCTGAGTCAGACCCCTATTCCCCCCACAACCCCATCTATCCCTCCCTCCCCCCCTCCCTCCCTCCCTCCCTCCCCCTCCCTCGCTCCCTCCCTCCCCCTCCCTTCCCCTCCCCCCCTCCCTCCCCCTCCCTCCACCATCCGCTCCGTTCTCTCCGGCGGCCACAGTCAGAGACTCGGGCGGCAAAGCGAAGGCGTCTCCACCCCAACTCCCGTCCAGCACTCACGCACAGATCTCACTCACAGGTGAGACACACACACACACTCACAGGTGAGACACACACACAGTGTCACACACACTCACGCACAGATCTCACTCACAGGTGAGACACACACACTCACAGGTGAGACACACACACAGTGTCACACACACTCACGCACAGATCTCACTCACAGGTGAGACACTCACACACACTCACACAGGTGTGACACACACACACAGGTGTGACACACACACATACACAGGTGTGACACACTCACGCACAGATCTCACTCACAGGTGAGACACAAAGATAAGAGATCCCCCGTATAGCCTTAACAGACTGTAGGGGCAAGTGCTGTTAGCGAGCACCTATGAAGGCCAGCACGGCACACGAGGGGGTGGGTGGCCAGCACCACGCCCGACCGCCTTTGTCTTCCTAGTGGTGATGTTTACACACCTCACCAGGTACTCATTTGAGGCTGAGTCGACCTAGGGAAGGCCCAGGACCGGTTCAGATAATCGTCACTGGTGTTGGCCGTAAGCGGGAATCGAGCTCGGGTTGCCGGGTTCATAGCGTGGTGCTGGCCACCCACCCCCTCGTGTTCATTCCGGCCTTCATAGGTGCTCGCTAACAGCACTTGCCCCTACAGTCTCTTAAGGCTATACGGGGGATCTTTGTGTGTGACACTGTGTGTGTGTGTCACCTGTGTGTGTGACACTGTGTGTGTGTGTCACCTGTGTGTGTGTCACACCTGTGTGTGTGTGTCACCTGTGTGTGTCACACCTGTGTGTGTGTCACACCTGTGTGTGTGTCACACCTGTGTGTGTGTGTCACACCTGTGTGTGTGTCACCTGTGTGTGTCACACCTGTGTGTGTGTGACACCTGTGTGTGTGTCACACCTGTGTGTGTGTCACACCTGTGTGTGTGTCACACCTGTGTGTGTGTGTCACACCTGTGTGTGTGTCACCTGTGTGTGTCACACCTGTGTGTGTGTGACACCTGTGTGTGTGTGTCACCTGTGTGTGTGTGTCACACCTGTGTGTGTGTCACCTGTGTGTGTCACACCTGTGTGTGTGTCACACCTGTGTGTGTGTCACACCTGTGTGTGTGTGTCACACCTGTGTGTGTGTCACCTGTGTGTGTCACACCTGTGTGTGTGTCACACCTGTGTGTGTGTCACCTGTGTGTGTCCCACTGTGTGTGTGTGTGACACCTGTGTGTATAACGCCTGCGCGTAACACGTAACACCTGTGTTAACCTGTAACACCTGTGTTAACCTGTAACACCTGTGTTAACCTGTGTTAACCCGTGACACCTGTGTTAACCTGTAACACCTGTGTAACACCTGTGTTAACCTGTGACACCTGTGTTAACCCGTGACACCTGTGTTAACCTGTAACACCTGTGTAACACCTGTGTTAACCTGTGACACCTGTGTTAACCTGTAACACTTGTGACACCTGTGTTACACCTGTAACACCTGTGTTAACCTGTGTTACACCTGTGACACCTGTGTTAACCTGTAACACCTATAACACCTGTGTTAACCTGTAACACCTGTGTTAACCTGTAACACCTGTGTTACATCTGTGTTAACCTGTAACACCTGTGTTACACCTGTGTTAACCTGTGACACCTGTGACACCTGTAACACCTGTGACACCTGTGTTACACATGTAATACCTGTGTTACACCTGTAACACCTGTGTTACACCTGTGTTACACCTGTAACACCTGTGACACCTGTCACACCTGTGTTACACCTGTAACACCTGTGTTAACCTGTAACACCTGTGACACCTGTAACACCTGTGTTAACCTGTAACACCTGTGTTACACCTGTAATACCTGTAACACCTGTGACACCTGTAACACCTGTGACACCTGTAACACCTGTGTTACACCTGTAACACCTGTGTTACACCTGTGTTACACCTGTGTTACACCTGGAACACCTGTGACACCTGTAACACCTGTGTTAACCTGTGACACCTGTGTTACACTTGTAACACCTGTGTTACACCTGTGTTACACCTGTGTTACACCTGTAACACCTGTGACACCTGTAACACCTGTGTTAACCTGTGACACCTGTGTTACACTTGTAACACCTGTGTTACACCTGTGTTACACCTGTGTTACACCTGTGACACCTGTCACACCTGTGTAACACCTGTGTTAACCTGTGTTACACTTGTGTTACACCTGTAACACCTGTGTCTGCCCCCCCCCCCCCGCGTGACACCTCTAACTCCCCCCCTCACCCCCCTCACCCCCCACACCACCACAGCTCCCCAGCATGGCCGCGCTGTGCGTGTGCGCTTTGCTCCTCGTCTGCGCCCTCTCCTCCCCCTCCATCTCCTCGTCGGTGGCCGCGGCCACCTCCTCCAAACCGTTCGCCCAGCGCCAGTTCTTCACCGACTTCATGATGGCCGACGACGCCGTCGAGTTCTCGGGAGACGACTCTGCGGTCCCGGCCGCGTCTCCCAAGCTGCCCGCAGTGGACCACCCCAAAGTGCCCGGCGCCAGGAAGCCGCCGGGACGCGGGCCCGCCACCCCGCCGCTGCCGCCGCCGCCACCGCCGCCTCCCGACGCGAGCTGCCCCTTCGGGTGCCAGTGCAGCGCGCGCGTCGTGCAGTGCTCCGACCTGGGTGAGGGGGGGGGTGGTGAGGAGGAGGAAGGGGGCGGTGAGAGTTAGAATTGTTGAGGGATCGTCAGGGTGTTGGGTGAGCGCGTGCGGTGAGAGAGTGAGGGTGAGGGTGTCGGGTGAGGGGTATTGGGTGAGGGGTATTGGGTGAGGGGTATTGGGTGAGGGGTATTGGGTGAGGGGTATTGGGTGAGGGGTATTGGGTGAGGGGTATTGGGTGAGGGTGTCGGGTGAGGGGTATTGGGTGAGGGTATTGGGTGAGGGGTATTGGGTGAGGGGTATTGGGTGAGGGTGTCGGGTGAGGGGTATTGGGTGAGGGGTATTGGGTGAGGGGTATTGGGTGAGGGGTATTGGGTGAGGGTATTGGGTGAGGGGTATTGGGTGAGGGGTATTGGGTGAGGGTGTCGGGTGAGGGTATTGGGTCATGTTGACGTCACATCTCCTTGAAGCCCATCGCTTGGCTGCACGTGGCTGGTGATCCGCAGCGACGGCCTCGTTACCCTGGCGACCGGCCTGAGGGCCACGAGCGCTGTTCTCCGCTAACTTTCAGAGGGTGGGGCGGGGGGGCACTTTTGCCGAGAAGGCATCATCAGTGTGAGGGCCGCCACATTTGAAACCATTGGGGGTTTGACAGCACCACGATGGTGATGATAGGGGGGGGGGTCACCTTTTGTGTATTGTCGGGGGGGGGGGGGCACATCAGGGGCCGCACGGAAGGCCACCAGGGGCCGTCAGTGGCACGTGGGCCTCGCGACGAAGACAACGAATCCACGGCAGGGGCGGGCCAAGTTGAAGCCTCCACACCTCAGGCCAGGGATAGGGTCTCCAGGACGTGTCATGGGAAGAATAAGAATATCTCACGAGGCAGGAGGAGGGGAGATCGACATGAGAATGTACCGTCGTCATTATGAATCCCTCACTGCCCTCCCCCTGGCTCTAGCCGCAGGGAGCAGAGGGAGATGAGACCTACCTAACGTGGGCCCTGTGTCTGTTCTGCCGCCACCTCCCTCCAGGCCTCGTCGCTGTGCCCCAGGCCATCCCCAAAGACGCCCGCCTCCTCGATCTGCAGAACAACAAGATCACGGAGATCAAGCAGGACGACTTCAAGGGCCTCAATAAACTCTATGCAAGTGTCTCCAACAACAACATGCCCAGCACAACCACGACATCCACCACAGCCACCAACTACTACGAACGTCATGATGATCACAACCAACGCAAGCATCACAGCCACCATAAACACAGAGACAAAAACTGCACATTGTAACCACATAAAAGTCATTGCATCATCACAACCACATAGCACACACAACTATGCAACCGCCACAACCACAGAACCAACACTGAACTCCACAACCACGATTTAAAAAAAAAACACAACAGCGACCACGACATGATGAACATCGCAGCCACACAACCACCACGCGCATCACGACAAACACGGCAACCACAACCGCACCGAGGCCAAAGCTGAGCAAGACTTTGTTCAGTTTTGTCACATTACTGCTAGCGATGCACACAAGCGATACAACGGCTTTAATGGACAATCTACCTCCAGGAGGGATGGCAGTGCTACAGGATTATAACGTAGCTTTTCAACCATTATGGAGCAATATCGAATATACGGTCACTTTATTTTTTGGGAGGAGGCTTAAATATCCGAGGCTCTTGAAACCGCATTGTTAACCTCGCTGTGCTCACCACACGGTCATTGCCATCATCACCATAACCACCGCCATCACAATCCCTACCTCCATCGCGACACCACAACCATCTACACAGCCGCCACCACCAACCACTTCACCACCACCTACCAACATGACTGCCACCACTGCCCACCCTTCCCGCACTCAACACGGCCCTACCTTATTACAGACCAATTCAGACCGTATTGCTCATCCATAATAGAGGTTTTTTTGGGTTAGATCGCGTAAATATATAAATGTGTCGTTAAAACCCGCCACCACCCGACACAGCCAACTAGTAAGGTGTGTCACGTAAACAGAACGTGGCCAATTCGTCACTAGTACAGCACTAACAACATTTACAATCTGAGTACGACGTTTCGCCAGTAATTACAACTAGCTTCATCAGGCGACAGCCAGATTTGTGGAGAAGTCTTACTGTTTCGTTCCTTATATCGAGGCGTAGATGTGTTGACCACCCTTCTGCGCTCTTGCACAGTGATGGGGGGGGGGTACTGAAGTAGCGTACATGATGCATGTGCATTATGCGAGCACTTTCTACTTGTCCTTCCTGTCTATTGTGTTTATTAAAATAGCCCGACCAACGGTAATCCCTACTGAAGTACGCTGCCCTTTGTAGGCATGCATTTAAATAATGTATTATTTGATTATTCGCTTCCATGCAGCACTAAGACGGTAGCTATCCGAATGGTTAAAGTTTTTTTTATTTCTTTCAATTTCGATAGATTCTCTAATTAGTCTTGGCCAGTAGTAGCTAGTTTTGCACAAACTTCAACATCATCAAAATCAATTGAGTGTCCTTGTTGGCACGCGTATTCTCCTGCTGCTGACAGTTGCATTTGGGAGAATTTAATATTTCTCTGATGTTCTTTTAGTCTCGTGCTGAACATTCGTCCTGTTTGCCCAACATAACGTTGACCACACGTGCAGTTAATCCTGTACACACCTTCTGTTGATAGCTTCGGTAATACATATTTTGTACCAGATATTTAATTCTGTATTTTATGTACCGTACAAAATCTGACTCGGACGTTTTGTTTTTCCAAACATCTGGCTAGTTTATCAGTTACTCCCGCAATGTACGGTATTTTGATCGTTTGACTACTTGGCCAGTTTCAATGCTCTTGTTATTTGATTTGGTTTTGGTATTCAATGCCCTGTTGATTTGTGCATCATTGTAACCGTTAATTTGCAGCACTTCTTTAACATGTTGAATTTCACTTCTCAGACTGTCACCACACTTTCTTTGCTCGATGAATGAGCGTCTTGATAAGAGCAGATTTCTGTCAGCTTCCACTTCCATGGTGAACTGGATGGATGGGTTTTGCGAGTTGAGATGATTTAGAAATGCGTTCAGTGTATCTTTGCCATGTGGCCAGACCACCAATGTGTCATCCACATATCTAAACCACACCATCACCCCGCACAGAAATCTGCTCTTATGAAGACGCTCATTCATCGAGCAAAGAAATAAATTTATATATTTACGCGATCTAACCCAAAAAAACCTCTATTATGGATGATATTGGTTGCGAAAGCCTACGTGTTAAACGTATTGGTCACCCCGTGCCCTTATACATCTCAACGTTCATCCTACAAAGTGCCATCACAAGGGAGAAACACAGACAAATAGACACAACCATTGTATTGCCCGTATTGAAACGGCTGTACGCCGTATGGACCTGAGAACTCTATTTCCCTGTACAAGAATACGGGGTAAACCGTATGGGTTGACAGGTTTGCGTTCGCCATTGTTGCAGAGAGTCGCAATTCGAATCTAGCGGCCTCCCTGGTTAGTACTGCGGTTGAGTGGCATTGACCGTGATGCTGCTTTACTCGCAGTGGACGTTAAAGATCCCCATGACGTCATTCGAAACGAGGAGTCGGCCATTGCGTTGTCGGCGTCATGGTCCCAGATTTTCCATCTCAAAAAATATGACACCGCAAATTTCCCATTTGGGATCACACACACACGCAGCAGTAGCAGCAGCAGCAGCAATCGTTGCCCTCCCATTGGCAGTAGCCTGATGCCTCAGCTCACTCTTGCAAATGAGACGTCTCCATCCTGTAGGTCTCTATGAGTTCTCCACTGGTGTCAAACACAATCAGCTTGAGAATGTGAACCTCCGCATCGCAGTGAGTAATCGAGCAATCGGGGCCGTCCCACACTTTCTCCCCTTCCTCCTGCCCGTAGGCGCTGTACCTGGTGAACAACCTCATCAGCAAGGTGCACCCCAAGGCGTTTGCGCCGCTCTCGAGCCTGGACAAGCTGTACATCTCGCACAACCAGTTGACCGAGGTGCCCGGCTCCATGCCGCCCTCCCTGGTGGAGCTCCGCATCCACGAAAACAACATCAAGAAGATCCCCAAGGACGCGTTCTCCGGCATGAAGAGACTCCACGCGCTCGGTGAGGCCTCGCTCCTCCTCCTCCTCCCCCGCTCCACACACGCTCCTCACCTACCTCTCTTGGGTTTCTTTTTTACAAAGCAGCGTCGTTGTAGCTCGTGCAAATCACATCTCCCACACTCGCCGAGGGACCAGAGGCGGGGATGAAGGCAGCAGCAACAACAGCCAGCCGGTCGGAGCCGGCGCTGTCGGTGATCGCCCCAAGCTCTGCGGTCTTCTAGATATGAAGACGTTTTCAGCCAATGAATGTGTACACACGTGCGAGCACCTGGAGAAGCCCCACGTGTGCGAGGGGGCAACACTGGATCCCATACACAAGGGACAGGTGATATTAGTCCGCATTTTGCTGTACCGCCTTCTCCTGGCGAGCCAAGGTACAGCACCCTCCTTGATGCCATGATGGGAGTTTGGCCATCCTGGTCGAGTGTAGGATGTGTGGTATAGAGTCGCCTTCACCTCCTCACCATCATCTCACGTGCTCCTCACATGAAACCTCACCTCTCTCCTGCTCCTCACCTCTCAGCTGCTCCCTCATTCGCTGCTCCACACCCGCATCTCCTGCCTCCTCACATGAACCCCACCTTTATTCGATGTCACTGAGATCGCACCTGTAAAACGCACTTCACCTGAACCTCACCTGAACTCCACCTGTACCTTACTCACCTGCAAATGACCTGCATCTCACCAGCGACCTGGGCCTCACCTTGATCTCAGCCGGATCTCACACATCACCTGGGTCTCACCTTGATCTCAGCTGGATCTCACACATCACATGGGTCTCACCTTGATCTGGGCTGGATCTCACACATCACCTGGGTCTCACCTTGATCTCAGCTGGATCTCACACATCACCTGGGTCTCACCTTGATCTCAGCTGGATCTCACACATCACCTGGGTCTCACCTTGATCTCTAATGGATCTCACACATCACCTGGGTCTCACCTTGATCTCACCTTGATCTCAGCTGGATCTCACACATCACCTGGGTCTCACCTTGATCTCAGCTGGATCTCACACATCACCTGGGTCTCACCTTGATCTCAGCTGGATCTCACACATCACCTGGGTCTCACCTTGATCTCAGCCGGATCTCACACATCACCTGGGTCTCACCTTGATCTCTAATGGATCTCACACATCACCTGGGTCTCACCTTGATCTCAGCTGGATCTCACACATCACCTGGGTCTCACCTTGATCTCAGCTGGATCTCACACATCACCTGGGTCTCACCTTGATCTCAGCTGGATCTCACACATCACCTGGGTCTCACCTTGATCTCTAATGGATCTCACACATCACCTGGGTTTCACCTTGATCTCACCTTGATCTCAGCTGGATCTCACACATCACCTGGGTCTCACCTTGATCTCTAATGGATCTCACACATCACCTGGGTCTCACCTTGATCTCACCTGGGTCTCGCCTGTATTTCGCATTGGCCCCTCCCGTACACTCCCACCCCTCGGGCCCCCCCACCCCCTCCCACCTACTCTGGCCCTGACCTCTTCCGACCTTTATCCCCGCACCCCTTCCCCTTTGGCAGAGATGGGAGGGAACCCCCTGCAGTCTACAGGGATCGAGGTGGGGGCCTTCGAGGGACTGGAGCGCCTCGTGTACGTGCGCGTGTCCGACTCGAAGCTCGCGCGCATCCCCAAAGGTGAGCGCCGCCTCGCGTCTCGCCAGGCTCAGCATGATGTGGATGGGGGGACACTCAGCAGTGAGCCCGCAGCCCCCCTCCCTCTCTCACTGCCTCCCTCACTGCCTCCCTCAGTGCCTCCACTGGAGGGGGGGGGGAGGCCTCGTCGCTCCTCCTGAGTCTGATGCCGCTCACTGCCTATAGGCCCCACCCACTACTCGGGTAGCCCCGCCCACTACGCAGGTAGCCCCGCCCACTACGGTAGCCCCACCCACTACACAGGTAGCCCCGCCCACTACTCAGGTAGCCCCGCCCACTACTCAGGTAGCCCCGCCCACTACTCAGGTAGCCCCGCCCACTACTCAGGTAGCCCCGCCCACTACGGTAGCCCCACACACTACACAGGTAGCCCCGCCCACTACGCAGGTAGCCCCGCCCACTACTCAGGTAGCCCCGCCCACTATGCAGGTAGCCCCGCCTACTACTCAGGTAGCCCCGCCTACTACTCAGGTAGCCCCGCCCACTACTCAGATAGCCCCGCCCACTATGCAGGTAGCCCCGCCTACTACTCAGGTAGCCCCGCCCACTACGCAGGTAGCTCCGTCCGCTGCTAAGGTAGCGCCGCCATGTGCCCATATAAGGAGTTGTGTACGAGTTCAGAACATTTTAAACCGGAGACAATTTGAATTTTTTATGAAAGCTTCAGCACACTAGTAGCAGACTTCCTGAAGCCAGGACTGTCCCAGCCAAACCCCCACCGTCACCCCCCCCCCACTGTCTCCCACCCACCCCATGACCCCCATTCCGCTGTCTCCTCTCCCCCCGCCCCTCCTCAGACCTGCCCAACTCGATTCAGGAGCTGCACTTGGAGCACAACCAGATCACAGCTCTGGAGCAAGAGGATCTGATCCGATACCCGCTCATTCACCGGTACCACCGCATACCGCACATCATGCACCAAATCACACGTATATCTTGACTTAAAGCTTTCGTGACTGCAGGAAATCATATTCTTTGGGTCTTTCGGTAAAGTCACATAGATAGGTTCAAAGCACCTATCTACGTGACTTTACTGAAAGACCCAAAGAATATGATTTCCTGCAGTCACGAAAGCCTGCAGTCACGAAAGCTTTAAGTCAAGATTTACGTGTGATTTACTAGACTACACATCATTTCCTAGACCACACGTCATACACTAAACCACACATCATACCGTGTGGAGTATCTGTGTGGAGAGAGTATCTCTGTGTGAAGTGATATCTCTCCCCGTGTGTGCACCGTGCAGGTTGGGCTTGAGCTATAACCAGATCAAGGTGATTCAGAATGGAAGCCTGGAGACCTGCCCACACCTGAGGGAGCTGCACCTGGACAGCAACGTCCTAACGCAGGTGCCCCCTGGCCTGGCCTTCCTCAAGCACCTGCAGGTGAGTCTCACCCACCCACCCTCACCCTCACCCCTCCGCTCACCCACCCTCCCACACCCTCAACCCTCAGCTCACCCACCCTCACCCCTCCGCTCACCCACCCTCACACACTCTCACCCCTCTGCTCACTCACCAACCCTCCCAAACCCTCAACCCTCCACTCACCCACCCTCCCACACCCTCACCCCTCCACTCACCCACCCTCCCACACCCTCACCCCTCCGCTCACCCACCCTCCCAGACCCTAACCCCTCCGCTTACTCACCAACCCTCCCACACCCTCACCCCTCCGCTCACCCACCAACCCTCCCACTCCCTCACCCCTCATCTCTCTCACATCACCATCTTGTCTAAATCTCTCTTTTCTCACCTCACTATCGCTGTTGTCTAAATTTTTTCTCTCATCTCACTCGGAGTTTAACATTTTAAAAGCTGGGAGGAGGCACAAAAGTTGTTTATTCTGTGGGCTCCCAGTGAACCAGAACCACCACTGCCCTCACCCATCATCACCATCAGCCATGATCAACCCACTGCTGGATTAAGGCCTCGCAAAGCCAAAACCATCTTTCGTGATCATATGATGCAACACTCCTTCCAGGACCTGAACTAATTCCATCACTCCATCTCACCTGTGACGTCTTCTCCTACTGCTGCTCGTCATCTCTAAAACAGCTCCCGTAAGCCACGTGACTTGTGCGTGTCCACCCCCACTCTGAGCCCCTCCCCTCTCCCCGCCCGCTGGGAAAACAGACGCTGCTCCTCCTCCGTGCAGCAGTGTCAAGGCCGTCGTGATGCCTCTCCCTCCCTCTCCTTGTCTCTCCTGATCTTTTGCAGCCGGTTCTCCATTCCTTTCCCACGCAGAGGGACAGATATGTGAAGGAGACGTAGTGTGTGCTTATCTGTGTTGGGACTTACATTCCCCACTACGACACTCGATATGATTGTGTTGTGTTGTAGAATTTTGCGTCGAACTCGGACCCACGGTCTTGCCTATAAACATCTGGCAGTTCACCAGCGAGTCTGACTCTCCTGATGAGATAATGAATTGTAAAAACCAGTCCAGAGTTTTTCTTTCACTGAATCAATGTTGCTGAAATTATGCGTGCTGTGGCATGCACCCAAAAACATGTAAAAATCTAATTTATTTTCTTATTTGCGTGGCGTATTGTCGCCTTCACTATTTCGCTCCCTTGTGCTCGCCTGTTCCACTGCCAGGTGGTCTACCTGCACAGCAACAAGATCGCGGCTGTGAAATCGGACGACTTCTGCAGCAAGGGCGCGAGTCCCAAGCGAGTCCTTTACTCAGGCATCTCCCTGTTCGACAACCCCGTCAACTACTGGGACGTGCCGCCCTCTGCCTTCCGCTGCGTGGCCAGCCGCTCTGCCGTGCAGTTCAGCCAGAATTTCCGCAAGTAGAGGTGGGGGTGAGGGGCGCAGAGGGCCGGCGGGGGCAGGGCGGGGGGGGGCTCACTCTGGGGGCCCACGGCCCAGGAAACCCATCCCAGAACCACCGCAGGAGGCAAGCAGGTCCCACCCCGAGCATCACCCCCCCCCCCCCCCCGAACCTCGTCCCGTGACCCAAATACCCCTTTTCCACTGGCACAGCCGAGCCAGCGTGGGGCTCTCACGGTACGGGTTTTTTTTTTTTTCCCACTGGTGATTTCCCGAGCCCGACCGGAACCAAACCGTGCCACGCTGGCCTCGCGAGACATACCAACGTAGGCTCGTGCCCCAAGCAGCACCAGGCGCGGGGTTGATCCTTGTCGGCGTACCCTGCGTCCCATCTAGTCCAGCCGAACGTGCAGGCGCTGATGTCTCGTGCTTATCGCGTGCGACGGCAGTGGCACGACTCGGCTCGGCTTCCGCAGTGGAAAAGACAACCTCGCACTTCCTGAGCCGCACCAGGCCGACTCGACACGGCCCCGGCACGGCTATGGTTGCAGGTGCCGGTGGCACAGAGGGTATTAAATCCTGACCCCAGGAGTTGGAGCCCCATTTTGGGGACCCTGTGGTCTGCCGTGGGGACCCGTACGTCCTACCCCAAGGGCCCTGGGACCTACGAGGGATATGATCCCCGGGGTCTCTGGACGACGGTCACACCTGGGACCCCGGGTCAGATCACGTAACAGTTGAGAGCAGGGGGCACAGATGCACGTGAGGGTGGGGAGAGGAAGGTGAGGGGGAGCAGGTGAGCGTCTGGGTGGGTGAGTTGGTGATTACGTGACAGTGGAGATGATGGTTGTGATGTTGGTGATGATGACGATGATGGGGATGACGATGGTGATGGGAAATACTGAGTGTTGAAGCCGTGTTACACACACACACACCTCTGAACATTTGTGCATGCATGTGTACAAACTTGCACGCACGTGTCAACGCACCTGCATACATGCTTTCCAGCACCTGTACATACACATAGATCAGTACACCTGTACGTGTCCTGATGAACACATATGTACACCTGCCACTCCAATCCACACATCTGTATGCATACAAATATATACAAATACAAAGATTCCCCATATAGCCTTAACAGACTGTAGGGGCAAGTGCTGTTACCGAGCACCTATGAAGGCCGACACGGCACACGAGGGGGTGGGTGGCCAGCACCACTTCCGGCCGCCTTTGTCTCCCCAGTGGCGATGTTTACACACCGCACCAGGTACTCATTTAAGGCTGAGTCACCGACGTTGGCAGTTAGCGGGAATCGAACTCGGGTCACTGGGTTCGTAGCGCAGCGCGCTAACCACTATGTGTACCGCTCCCCACCGTACACACTTGTATACATAGACACCTGCATACAAAGAAACGTGTGATCATGGGGGTATATGGGCGGAGAGGGGGGGGCGGGCTTGTGTGAGTAGAGTTATAACAGATTTATTATAAATCCACGTAAAGCCGATGACCCCCTGTACCGCCGCGCGATGTCGTTGTTCCATATTCATTCAATAAAAGTGGCTTATGAACCTCACTGTCCGGGAGTCCAACCACAGCCCGGCAGGCCTCCCCCAACCAAGTGGGACCATGTATCACGAGGAGCCCTACAGGCTCTCACCAGGACCACGCATGACCCCCCCTCCCCCGACAGGGAGGAGCCACGGACCCCCACGATGACCCCCCCCCCCCCCCCACTGATGCCAAGGATCCCACAGGCGATGCGGAAATGCCTTTCCCGTAAAGCTGCCAGAGTCTTCAAACGAAACTCAAATTCTTCACCAAGATCCACCCTGTAATGTCATCAACAATGCCGTGAGACAACACTTTACGTGTGGAAGAGTAGGCCAAATACCACTCTCAAGATTTGGCTCCAACCACTGCCGCTAGCAGTGTAGCGAACAAGTAATTGCAGGGCTCCGCCTTTACCTCGTTACCTTTAAAATGCACGGGAGCTGACACAGAACCCGCGACGGATTCCTGGACTTACGTCGGCGGCCAACTTCGCCAACGTGTTCCACGCACACCAGGGAGGTGGTGCAGGGCCCTTACACCACAAGCTCTGCGCCGTGTCCTCGTCCCAGAAGAATTTGTCGCTTTGACGTCAACCAGCGACTGTTTGTACGCGTTGGCGGCGCTCCGCGGGAAGGGGATTAGAGTCGGGGGGGGGGGGGGGTGATGCGTGGGAAAGGAGAAGAGAATGGGAAAGGAACGGAGAAACAGGAGCACAGGGTCAGGAGAGACGAGGAGGGAGAGGCTACATGGGGGCCTCGACGCTGCTGCACGGAGGAGGAGCAGCGTCTGTTTTCACAGGGGGCGGGGACTCGAGTCGTGTAGATGAGAGGGGAGGGATTCAGAGTTGGGGGCGGTCACACAAGAAGTCACGTGGTGTCCGGGAGGCTTGAGATGATTTACTTACGCGGTGCGCGCCACTGGGGCGGCAGACTCTGTGTGAGTCGGCAATTGTGGCCGGCACCTCCGCGGACCACGGCACAGACCCTAAGCAGGGTCTATGGACCCCACACGAAGACCCCCGCAGATCTCAAGGACCCCGCAGACCCCCACACAGGGCTGGAATGCCCCGAAGGAGAAGGGCAATGGTGTTAAGTCTGGGACCATGTAAACATGCGGTGCTAATGGAGGGGGTGGGGGGGGGACCTCCGGACCCCATTCAACCACCACGACACTTGGGCCACGCGGGGACTGGCAGGGGCGCAGCGGGGGGGGGGGGGGGGTATGCCCCCCATCCTCACATTGCAGACTCTGGTGGGTGGCAGTCTTTAGCCCCCCACGGAAAATCCCAATGTATGGGGTGGTTGGAGCCAATTTGAGAAACATATGAATGGTGACATGCGCTGGTGTTCTTGGTTGCAGCTGCTCACAAGGAACCCCGTTGTCCATCAGACAGGAAGGCAACTCCGTGCCGCGTTGTGATTGGGGAGACGGCTGCAGCCGAGAGGTCGGGACACCAGAGGGCGACTTTAGACGACAAAATGAAGGACACGGGATCTGGTTTTTACACGGGGGACAAATTAACGTTTAATGTGACAGTTTTAAAGGCGTGCGCGTGCGTGCGTGTGCGATCGGCACGCACTGCAGATTGAACACGGCCCATCGGTAGCGCGTTGGCAGCTCGTTGCAGGGTGGTTCGCGGTTCGAATATGTGGCAGGCCGCCCCCTGGCAAATGATGGTCCCGTGTCTTCTTGGTTCTTTCGGTAAAGTCACGTAGAAGGGAAATAATAAAATAATATAAAAATAAAACATAATCAAAT
Organism: Lampetra fluviatilis; assembly: GCF_964198595.1. Classification (NCBI taxonomy): domain Eukaryota; kingdom Metazoa; phylum Chordata; class Hyperoartia; order Petromyzontiformes; family Petromyzontidae; genus Lampetra; species Lampetra fluviatilis. The sequence continues at coordinate 5,114,986 of NC_136314.1, forward strand.
TATGGTCCGTGTGTTAAACCGCACAAATGGTTCGTGGCCGGCGTTAAAAAGTTCCCCTGACGACGTTCGAAACGTGATGTAGGGGTCGCGCTGTGAGATGTACTCAGCTGTTTGGTCTTTTGTAATTCCTCTGCTGCATGAGGGCATCTCACGCGCAACCCGGATTTGACTTCACTGCCTTCTGCTGCCCGCGTTACTACAACCACATTAAAGAGTACAGTACTACGGTAAACACAAATCAAAATCTGTCTTTTATATTAAAGCCAAAACAAAACAAATCCCATGTCATCTGAACCAGGGTTTGCATCTCATGCCCTGCACGTATTGAAGCACAGCCGCCCCTCTGTTCCACATGCGCGCACCTCCACGCGTGAGAGATGCCGGTTGTCAACCGTCCACTTCTGGACTTTCCTTATTCGGGTTTTGATCTTTGCTGCCCAGTGCCTGTTCCTGTGCCCCACAACTCCCCAGTGCCGGATGATCACAGTCGCAAAAGTAGCTACATATGCTATGGGCTTTCAAGCTATCAATTCCGGTTCAGTGATTCTGCACTTGCTCTATTATTATAGTACTATACCGCCTTCAACTTCTATGAACGACTGGGTGTTTAAGGTTAGCGATTTGCAGTATTATCTGGCTGTATAGCAATGAAAAAATACAATTACTTTATTGTGCAAGTAAAAAAATTGTGTTTTAATATTTAAGTGTTTTATTTTTTATGTAGGGTCCCTTTATATCATATGCTACAGGCCCCGCACGAGCTTAATCCGGCACTGCAAGTCCCCCGTGCAACCGTGCAGAGCTCGCAACACAACACGGCGTGGAGCGCAAGCTTAGACGGAACGCGGAGCGGATCGGAAGCCACGCTTTTGTGTCAGGCGCACACCGCAAGGCGGCACGGCGCCTGCCTAACAGAAGAATGGAGCAGAGCACGTCCACCGCAACACAATGCACCGGATGGAACGTGGCGCAGAGGCCGTGGCGACTTGCAGGGCGAAATTCACGTGATGATTGTTGTTGTTTATATAAACACAATTGGTGAGCGCAGGCCCAAAGGCCCGAAACATCAATAACAACAACAAACCCCCAGTAATAAACAGCACTACCAAAGTTATTAAAGAAAACAGTGTGACCCGTTCCTTGAACTGGACAAGGTTATTGTAAGAATTTGGGAATAGCGGCGACGGCAATGATGATGATGATGTCAGAGGGAATTCCACAATGGATTAGTGCGAGGAAAGAAGCAGGAAGGGAAGTTACGACCTGCACTGTGGTGAGTGGGTGAGTGTGTTGTGACCTGCAGTGTGGTGAGTGGGTGAGTGTGTTGTGACCTGCAGTGTGGTGAGTGGGTGAGTGTGTTGTGACCTGCAGTGTGGTGAGTGAGTGAGTGTGTTGTGACCTGCAGTGTGGTGAGTGAGTGAGTGTGTTGTGACCTGCAGTGTGGTGAGTGGGTGAGTGTGTTGTGACCTGCAGTGTGGTGAGTGGGTGAGTGTGTTGTTGTGACCTGCAGTGTGGTGAGTGGGTGAGTGTGTTGTTGTGAGCTGCAGTGTGGTGAGTGGGTGAGTGCTGTTGTGACCTGCAGTGTGGTGGGTGGGTGAGTGTGTTGTTGTGAGCTGCAGTGTGGTGAGTGGGTGAGTGCTATTGTGACCTGCAGTGTGGTGAGTGGGTGAGTGTGTTGTAATCTGCAGTGTGGTGAGTGGGTGAGTGTGTTGTAATCTGCAGTGTGGTGAGTGGGTGAGTGTTGTTGTGATTTGCAGTGTGGTGAGTGGGTGAGTGTTGTTGTGACCTGCAGTGTGGTGAGTGAGTGTTGTTGTGAGCTGCAGTGTGGTGAGTGGGAGAGTGTGTTGATATGACCTGCAGTGTGGTGGGTGGGTGAGTGTGTTGTTGTGACCTGCAGTGTGGTGAGCGGGTGAGTGTGTTGTTGTGACCTGCAGTGTGGTGAGTGGGTGAGTGTGTTGTTGTGACCTGCAGTGTGGTGAGCGGGTGAGTGAGTTGATGTGACCTGCAGTGTGATGAGTGGGTGAGTGTGTTGTTGAGACCTGCAGTGTGGTGGGTGGGTGAGTGTGTTGTTGTGACCTGCAGTGTGGTGAGCGGGTGAGTGTGTTGTTGTGACCTGCAGTGTGGTGAGTGGGTGAGTGTTGTTGTGACCTGCAGTGTGGTGAGTGGGTGAGTGTTGTTGTGACCTGCAGTGTGGTGAGTGGGTGAGTGTTGTTGTGACCTACAGTGTGGTGAGTGGGTGAGTGTTGTTGTGACCTGCAGTGTGGTGAGTGGGTGAGTGTTGTTGTGACCTGCAGTGTGGTGAGTGGGTGTGTTGTTGTGACCTGCGGTGTGGTGAGTGGGTGAGTGTTGTTGTGACCTGCGGTGTAGTGAGTGGGTGAGTGTTGTTGTGACCTGCAGTGTGGTGAGTGGCTGTGTTGTTGTGACCTGCAGTGTAGTGAGTGGGTGAGTGTTGTTGTGACCTGCAGTGTGGTGATTGAACAGAGTCGTGTGGAGTCTGTTCAACCAATGTCTAATGGACCGAGTCCTCAACGCGCGTGGAGGAATCAACGGGTGAAGCTCATGGAAAGAGTGGCCAAAGTAGTATAGTAGCAGCGACAGACGATGGGGGAGGTTTGTGTTCTCTGCCAGGGGTGCACCATAAAACACGGCATGGAGCATGTGAAGGAACTTGGAAAGTGATCCAAATGTTCCTCCGCTGTACACGGGTCGAAACCGCAACACGGCATGGAGCACCGCTTGAATAAGCGATCTCGAGCCTTGGCCCTGATATAATGTGCCGTCACAACACCGGCCTAATTCAGGGGTTGTGGGACAACACACTGGTACATCCGTTTTCTATTGAAACTAATTTTGAGCATTTACAGCATTGTAACTTTATCTAAATTGCATTTTTAAATACAATACACGAATACTGTGTACAGTATATAAAAAGGCAATAACAAACAAAATGTGAACAATCAACACAAACTTTCAAATCACAATTTTTATTTTTATTTTACCAGGTTCAAGCCCATTGAGCTCTATGGCTCTTTTTCAGATGCGACCTGGCTACAAAAGATAGCTCAACAAAGGGGCTTATCACGTGGAAATTTATAGCAGCCAAATACCCTAAATGCACGTCGACTTTAAATGTGGAGGGGAAAACCGGAGGACCCGGAGAAAAATCCACGCGACCACGGGCGGAAAGACATGCAAACTCCAAATATACAGCAGGCGACAGGGTCGGGATCGAGCCCACGACCTCCTGCATACCTGGCGAGGCAGTTAACATCTCGTGTTGTGGTTCTTTTTGTTGTGGTGTTGGTCAGTGTGTGAGGCCGTGGGCAGGCACGGCAGATACACGTGCGCGTTGTTGATGTTGTGCTGTTGATGTTTGTTGTGTTCTTGCGTTGTTGATGTTTGTTGTCGTGCTTGTCGTAGTGGTGGTGGTGGTGTCAGTACGTGCGGCCCGTGGGCAGCCGAGGCAGGCACACGTAGGCGTTGGGCGTGCGGCTCAGGTTGACCGGGTTGCCGTCCAGGCGGATGTCCTCCAGGACGCGACGCATAATCGGGTGCTTGGTGCTGCAGAACGTGTCGTCTCGGATCTCCTGCACGTTGTTGTACTGTGGGGGGGGGGGGGGGCGGTAGAAATGGCGGGTTGTGTTGGGGAGGGGGGGGGCGACAAAGAATGGCGGGCTGTCAGGCGTGCTGGATCGCCTCTAGGAACTTCCCAAGGTGGGATATGTGCCCCTTGCTTGGGCACCGGAGTATTTTCGCCCATGTGTACCCGTGTTATGCCCATGGATCCATGTACCTGTGTAGGTGTCCATGTATCTGTGTAAGTGCCCATGTATCTGTGTAGGTGTCCATGTATCTGTGTAAGTGCCCATGTATCTGTGTAGGTGTCCATGTACCTGTGTAAGTGCCCATGTATCTGTGTAGGTGTCCATGTATCTGTGTAAGTGCCCATGTATCTGTGTAGGTGTCCATGTACCTGTGTAAGTGCCCATGTATCTGTGTAGGTGTCCATGTATCTGTGTAGGTGTCCATGTACCTGTGCAGGTGTCCATATATCTGTGTAGGTGTCCATGTACCTGTGTAAGTGCCCATGTATCTGTGTAGGTGTCCATGTATCTGTGTAGGTGTCCATGTATCTGTGTAAGTGCCCATGTATCTGTGTAGGTGTCCATGTACCTGTGTAGGTGTCCATGTACCTGTGTAGGTGTCCATGTACCTGTGTAAGTGCCCATGTATCTGTGTAAGTGCCCATGTATCTGTGTAGGTGTCCATGTACCTGTGTAAGTGCCCATGTACCTGTGTAGGTGTCCATGTACCTGTGTAGGTGTCCATGTATCTGTGTAGGTGTCCATGTATCTGTGTAGGTGTCCATGTACCTGTGTAGGTGTCCATGTACCTGTGTAAGTGCCCATGTATCTGTGTAGGTGTCCATGTACCTGTGTAAGTGCCCATGTACCTGTGTAGGTGTCCATGTACCTGTGTAGGTGTCCATGTACCTGTGTAGGTGTCCATGTATCTGTGTAGGTGTCCATGTACCTGTGTAAGTGCCCATGTATCTGTGTAGGTGTCCATGTACCTGTGTAGGTGTCCATGTATCTGTGTAGGTGTTCATGTATCTGTGTAGGTGTCCATGTACCTGTGTAAGTGCCCATGTATCTGTGTAGGTGTCCATGTATCTGTGTAGGTGTCCATGTACCTGTGTAGGTGTCCATGTATCTGTGTAGGTGTCCATGTATCTGTGTAGGTGTCAATGTACCTGTGTAAGTGCCCATGTACCTGTGTAAGTGCCCATGTACCTGTGTAGGTGTCCATGTACCTGTGTAGGTGTCCATGTATCTGTGTAGGTGTCCATGTACCTGTGTAGGTGTCCATGTACCTGTGTAAGTGCCCATGTATCTGTGTAGGTGTCCATGTACCTGTGTAAGTGCCCATGTACCTGTGTAGGTGTCCATGTACCTGTGTAGGTGTCCATGTACCTGTGTAGGTGTCCATGTATCTGTGTAGGTGTCCATGTACCTGTGTAAGTGCCCATGTATCTGTGTAGGTGTCCATGTACCTGTGTAGGTGTCCATGTATCTGTGTAGGTGTCCATGTATCTGTGTAGGTGTCCATGTACCTGTGTAAGTGCCCATGTATCTGTGTAGGTGTCCATGTATCTGTGTAGGTGTCCATGTACCTGTGTAGGTGTCCATGTATCTGTGTAGGTGTCCATGTATCTGTGTAGGTGTCAATGTACCTGTGTAAGTGCCCATGTATCTGTGTAGGTGTCCATGTATCTGTGTAGGTGTCCATGTACCTGTGTAAGTGCCCATGTATCTGTGTAGGTGTCCATATATCTGTGTAGGTGTCCATGTATCTGTGTAGGTGTCCATGTACCTGTGTAAGTGCCCATGTATCTGTGTAGGTGTCCATGTATCTGTGTAGGTGTCCATGTACCTGTGTAAGTGCCCATGTATCTGTGTAGGTGTCCATGTACCTGTGTAAGTGCCCATGTACCTGTGTAGGTGTCCATGTACCTGTGTAAGTGCCCATGTACCTGTGTAGGTGTCCATATATCTGTGTAGGTGTCCATGTACCTGTGTAAGTGCCCATGTATCTGTGTAGGTGTCCATGTACCTGTGTAAGTGCCCATGTACCTGTGTAAGTGTCCATGTACCTGTGTAAGTGCCCATGTATCTGTGTAGGTGTCCATGTACCTGTGTAGGTGTCCATATATCTGTGTAGGTGTCCATGTACCTGTGTAAGTGCCCATGTACCTGTGTAAGTGTCCATGTACCTGTGTAAGTGCCCATATATCTGTGTAGGTGTCCATGTACCTGTGTAGGTGTCCATATATCTGTGTAGGTGTCCATGTACCTGTGTAAGTGCCCATGTACCTGTGTAAGTGTCCATGTACCTGTGTAAGTGCCCATGTACCTGTGTAAGTGCCCATGTACCTGTGTAGGTGTCCATATATCTGTGTAGGTGTCCATGTACCTGTGTAAGTGCCCATATATCTGTGTAGGTGTCCATGTACCTGCAAGTGCAGCACGCGGAGACTTATGGGGAATGGCACGGGAATGTGGTCGAGGCGGTTGTTGCCAAGGTAGAGGTAGGTGAGCAGATTCATATCCTGCAGAAAGGCAAAGATCCCCCATGTAGCCTACGCATGCTGATGGGGCAAGTGCTGTTAGTGATAACTGATGAAGCGCCACACCCGGTACTCGCTTCATAACAAGTCGATCGAGTGAAGGCCCAGGACCTGTTGAGACATGACTCACTGATGGTAGCCTTGAGTGCGGTCACAGGGCTTGTAGCCCAGTGCGCTCACCATTGTGCCGCAGTGACATTTTTAAAATCTGGAAGAATTATGTGCACAACAGCAAACAATCGCGACCACCATTGACACTGAGTGGCAGTGACATCACCACATCGCTTGTACCAGGCTAGGAGGCACTTGTCTGGCTCAAACTGGGATTGATTGCTGTGCATTCGAGGCCGCTGGCACACGCTGATGTTGATTATCCCAATGGTACCGTGGAAAGTAACGTAGAGCAGAGGGAGAGGCCATCAGGGGTCACCCCCATTAGCCGCTGTGGTGCTTGGGTGCGTGCCACGTGGTGTGATGTGGCTGGTCGGCCAACTCACGCCAGTCCTTGGTGCCAGGCAGACAGGCCCACACGCACATATACAAAAGGCAAAAATCCCCGTATAGGCACTGCAGACTGATAGGCAAGTGCTGTTAGCGCGCACGCGGCACGCGGAAGGTGGTGTGGCCATCACCGCGCCCGACTGCCGTCGTCTTCGCAATGCTGACCTCGACACAGCACACCGGGTAGTTATTCAAGGCTGAGTCGACCTAGGGGCAGGGGGTCAGCAACCTGAAGCTTCGGAACTGCGTGCGGCACTTCAAGGACTGCTTCGTGACGTTATTCATTAAGGGCCACATGCACTGCGGCTCTTGAAAGTAGTACTGAGGTTTTTCTTTGACCGAATTTGAACAATAAATGGTTAATTCTAGATTTAAAGCTTTCGTGACTGCAAGGATTCATATTCTTAGGTTTTTTCGGTAAAGTCACGTAGGTAAAACATTAAAAAAGTAAAATAAAATTAAAATCACGACGTTTTGGAGGCAACACAAGCTTCCGTCTTCAGGTGGAACCGTCACAGCCACGACAGCTGTATCAAGTAAATGAGAGATTGCAGGAGCTACCACTCCGTTTAATAAACGGAGTGGTACCACTCCGTTTAATAAACGGAGTGGTAGCTCCTACCTACGTGACTTTACCGAAAAAACCAAATAAATGGTTATTTCTGTTATTTTTGTTGCCGACCCCTGAGCTAGAGGGAGCGTTACGCAGCCGTGCAGGAGCTGGGGGGGGGTCTGTGAAGGAGTTGGCGGTGGGTGGCGGGGGGGGGGAGGGACGCAACCCTGAAGACGTCGACGGGGAGGCCGCTGTTGACCAGCTGGTTGTGCTGCAGGTCAAGTTGACGCAGGGACGAGGGCAGCGCCGGGATTGCCGTCAGGCGGTTGCTGCCGAGGTTCAGCTCCTCCAGCGCCACCAGCCCCACCAGCGCGCCGGCCTCCACGCTGGTCACCTCGTTGTTGGACAGGTCGATGCGCTTGAGACGGGCTGGGGGGGGGGCGGCGTTGGCGGAGGGGACGGAGAAGAGAATCGAGGCGGTCATCACGGGTCAGGAGTTTGAGGGTGCCATGTCGGTGTGTCTGTTTGTGTGTCTGTGTGTGTGTGTGTCTGTTTGTGTGTGTGTCTGTTTGTGTGTCTGTTTGTGTGTGTGTGTGTGTCTGTTTGTGTGTGTGTCTGTTTATGTGTGTGTGTCTGTCTGTGTGTCTGTTTGTGTGTGTGTCTGTTTGTGTGTGTGTCTGTTAATGTGTGTGTGTGTCTGTTTGTGTGTGTGTGTCTATTTGTGTGTGTGTGTCTGTTTGTGTGTGTGTCTGTTTATGTGTGTGTGTCTGTTTGTGTGTGTGTGTCTGTTTGTGTGTGTGTCTGTTTATGTGTGTGTGTCTGTTTCTGTGTCTGTTTATGTGTGTGTGTCTGTTTGTGTGTGTGTGTCTGTTTGTGTGTGTGTCTGTTTGTGTGTGTGTGTCTGTTTGTGTGTGTGTGTCTGTTTGTGTGTGTGTCTGTTTGTGTGTGGGTCTGTTTATGTGTGTGTGTCTGTTTGTGTGTGTGTGTCTGTTTGTGTGTGTCTGTTTATGTGTGTGTACCTGTTTGTGTGTCTGTTTATGTGTGTGTGTCTGTTTGTGTGTCTGTTTGTGTGTCTGTTTATGTCTGTGTGTCTGTTTGTGTGTGTGTGTCTGTTTATGTGTGTGTGTCTGTTTATGTGTGTGTATCTGTTTGTGTGTCTGTTTATGTGTGTGTGTCTGTTTGTGTCTGTTTGTGTGTCTGTTTATGTCTGTGTGTCTGTTTGTGTGTGTGTGTCTGTTTGTGTGTGTGTCTGTTTGTGTGTGTGTGTCTGTTTATGTGTGTGTCTGTTTGTGTGTCTGTTTATGTGTGTGTGTCTGTTTATGTGTGTGTGTCTGTTTGTGTGTGTGTCTGTGGGGAGTGGTATTGTAGCGGTCAGCGAGCTGCACTACGAAGCTGGCTACACGAGTTCCATTCCCGCTCACGGCCAACACCAGTGAGTTACCTGAACCGGTCCTGGGCCTCCCCTGGGTCTACTCAGCCTCAAATGAGTACCTGGTGGGGTATGTAAACATCGCCACTAGGGAGACAAAGGCGGCCGGGCGTGGGGCTGGCCACCAACCCCCTCGTGTGCCGTTCTGGTCCTCACAGGTGCTCGCTACCAGCACTTGCCCCAACAGTCTATTTAGGCTATACAGGGGGATCTTTGTTTTTTTTGGTCTGGGCACCAGGATATCTTAACTCGTGTACCTGACATCACCGCCACTTAGAGGCGATGGCGGTTGTTGTTGTGTTTGTGGTGGAGGACGCGGTAGTGTAGCGGTTAGCGCACTGCGCTACAAACCCAGTAACCTGAGTTTTGTTTCTGCTCACGACGATTAAAAGTAGTGAATATTTGAACCGGTCCTGGGCCTCCCCTAGGTCGACTCAGCATCAAATGGTGCGATGTGTAAACATCGCCACTAGAGAGACAAAGGCGGCCAGACGTGGCGCTGGCCACCCATCTCCTCGTGCGCCGTGCCGGCCTTCAAAGGTGCTAGCGGCTAACAGCACTTGCCCCAACAGTCTGTTAAGGCTATACTGGGGGTCTTTGTCTTTGCCCCATATCTGCGTGCTCCTGTGCTTTGGTGCCCTACGCTGTCGCCCCCCACCACCACCACCGTCCCCCCCATCGTGTTCGGGCCCGGTCCTCTCACTCAGGCCCTGGAAGTCGGCGAGCCGCACGGTGCCGATGCGGTTGTATCGCGCGTAGAAGTAGGAGGTGTCGCGAGGGAGCGACGGAATGGCGTCCAGGTCGTTGTCGTCGCAGTAGACGGAGCCGCGCAGGCACACACAGAGCAGGCACGTGGGGAGGCCTGGCACGGGGGCGGCACACGGGTTGCACGGAGAGAGGGATCATGGGGGTGGTGGCGACAGGAGTTGAGTGCGTCAGGGTTTAGAGTTCAAGGAGCGCTGTGTTTGTGTTCAGGGATTTGTGTCTTTTACACCACCATCTCCGCAACCACCATCACCGTAACAACCATCATCACCGCAACCACCATCATCACCGTAACAACCACCATCACTGTAAAAACCACCATCACCGCAAACCACCGTCATCCACACTGCTTTCACAAACACCATCATCACCACCATCGCTGCAACCACTACCACCTTCACCAACACCACCACACCAGAGATTCACAATTACCTATTGGTGCCTCCTGGCCAAACAGCCCTGGTCCCCCTGCTCCACCCGCAGCGGGGGGCGGTGCGGTCTTTGGCTTCTCGGTCACGGGTGCCTTGGGCTGTGCCTCCGTCTTCGGGATGAGCAACCCGGCCTCCTCCTACAGCAGGGGAGAAGTTAGAGTCCGGGTTAGGGCCGATTGACAAGTGCCCTGATGCTTTCACCTTGGGCTCTCACAGCACAGTTAACAGCCAGGTCAAGGTCAGAGTGTTGTTATTATAGGTCAGGTTAGGGTCGGTTTTTGGATCAGGGTCAGGTGTTTTTGTTAGCCTGTTAGAGTGCAGGGTTAGTGTTAGTGTAATAAAGGACTCGATCACTGGGTCTGTCTCCGTTGTCCTTTATTTGGGTTCTTTACACTTGTCCCACACGGCCCTCGCTCAGAGCCTCCCCCGCTTGGCAGCTCCACAGCTGCCTTCGCTCCCGTAGCCTTTCGCGCTCCTGCAGCTTCGCTGCAGATCCCTGGTGCAGCCCTCCGGCTGCTCTCACTGCAGCTCCACCGCTGCTCCCCGTTCCTCCGTGCTCAGTCACCGCTGGCCGACGGTGCCGAGTCTTACTGTGTGTGTGGCGATCTCGCCACTCTCCAACCTCCGCCCTGCGTGGCCTCTCTCTCTCTCTGTCCCCAACACTCTCCCGTCTCTTCCGGTATCTCTCCCTTAAGACCTCACCCCTCTCTCTCACGTGACCTAACTCCTCCCCCCCCGTGACGTCATATCCGCAAGGCCGTTTACGCCCGCATTACATTAGGAATCAGGGCCAGGGTCAATTTCATATTTAGGGCTGATGCCATTCTTCATCCATTATGGTGAGGGTTAGGATCTAGGTTGAGTATTAGTGTTAGTGTTTTGGAATGATGGTCAGAGGGTCATGGCCAGAGTTGGGATAAGTCTCTGGGTCAGAGTTGGGATTAGTCTCAGGGTCAGAGTTGGGATCAGGGTTACGGTCAGAGTTAGGATCAGGGTTAGGGTTACCCTTAGCATCTGGGTCAAAGCTGCGTTCATTTATTGGGATCAGGGTTAGGTTCCGTCTCTGGGTGAGACTTGCGAGCGGGGTTAGAGGGCTCCTGTTCATGTCATTGTATAGTGAGTCCGACTGAGTCGCAGACGTTGTCTTGAGAGCAACACTATTTATATTTCTGTGAGGATCAATATTAAGGTCAATGATTGGGTCAGAGTTTCGATCAGGGGTCAAACTCTACCCGCTCTCCATATTGTGCCCCCCTCCCCTGCCCCAGACCCCTAACCTTGGGCTCCGCCAGCAGTTCGGTGTCGTAATTCAGGAGGTCGTCGTAGTTGCTGAGGTCGGGCACGGGGTCCTGTGGGGCCTCCACAACGTATTCGGGCTCCGGCGGCGGCGGCGGCGGCTCCGTGGGGCGCGGCTTCTTGCGGGCCTTCTTCTCCTTGGGGGGCGCGGCGAGGATCGGCACCACGGCCAGCAGCACCAGCGCCGACAAGATCAGGAGACGCATCCTGAACGGAGACGCACGCGGAGGCAAGGGGACAGACGGGGAGACGCAGAGACAAGGGGAGTCAAGGGAGGCACGGCGAGAAAGTGTTTAACCAGCAGCACCAGCGGCGACACCACCAGGGCGGGCATCCTGAACGGAGGCGCGCCCTGGGGACAGACAGAGAGGCACAGAGACAGTGACGGACTGCGACTAAACATCAGCCCAGGCATTTGTAAACACACTGGCCCAAATTGCCTTCGAATTTCATTGGCCCATTTGGGCTGGTCCAAAAAAACAAATGAGCCGGTGAGAAAGAATATTTGGGGCTGCGGGATGGGACTTAGTGCCAACTGAGAGCGTAAATAAGCAATATATATTTGAGATAATAAAATATTTACATAAACAAAACATTTTCAATTAATATTTTTTTTATTCTGATCACATTTGAAATGTCCCCACACAGACCGGCCCACCGGCCCTCGGAATGCACCAGGCGAAAGGGCATTTGCCCGGACTGCCCAATGGCCAGTCCGGGCCTGCACAGAGATAAGGGAAGACGAGGGAGAAACGGGTAGAACAATTCACCAGCAGCAACAACAGAATCAGAATCTTTATTTAGACTGGAGGAATCCAATGAGCTATGAAGCTTTTTTTCACAGATGTCCAGTTTGGGCGGGCCAGCAACGACCACGCCTGGCCTTTTTGATGACGACATGGGGACACAGGGAGACGTAGGAGACACGAGGAGACACTGAGAGTCATTGCGAGACATTGGATTACTAGTAGCACCAGCAACCACACCACGCCTGGCATTTTTTAAAGAAGACATGGGGACACAGGGAGACACAGGGAGACACTGAGGCATCAGGCCATGGGGACATAAGGAGGAGACGGGAGGGGACAGAGGACACAAGGACTGGGGAGACAGTAACATTAAAGGACACGGGGCCTCCCACCAGTGTTTGTCCATTGCAAACACAAACCCGCGCCACTTGTGTTTGATGTTGGTTTGGGTTTGTTTGCTTTGTCTCTGTGTGTGTTTTGTTGTCTGCGGGGTCAACCGCTGAGCGTGCAGTGAACTCTGGAGCACATCAACGCCCAAACAATGCCACAAGCCTGGCCACTCATATTGGCCATGGACCATCCATAACCCCATAACCCTACCACTAACGCGAGCCATGTGACCTGCCACTCGTACCACCCCTACACTAGCCACAACCACACCACCCCTACACTAGCCACAACCACACCACTCGTACCACCCCTACACTAGCCACAACCACACCACTCGTACCACCCCTACACTTGCCACAACTATACCACTTGTACCACCCCTACACTAGCCACAACCATACCACTCGTACCACCCCTACACTAGCCACAACCACACCACTCGTACCACCCCTACACTAGCCACAACCACAGCACTCGTACCACCCCTACACTAGCCACAACCACACCACTCGTACCACCCCTACACTAGTCACAACCACACCACTCGTACCACCCCTACACTAGCCACAACCACACCACTCGTACCACCCCTACACTAGCCACAACCACACCATTCGTACCACCCCTACACTAGCCACAACCACACCACTCGTACCACCCCTACACTAGCCACAACCACACCATTCGTACCACCCCTACACTAGCCACAACCACACCACTCGTACCACCCCTACACTAGCCACAACTATACCACTCGTACCACCCCTACACTAGCCACAACCACACAACTCGTACCACCCCTACACTAGCCACAACCACACCACTCGCACCACCCCTACAACTAGCCACAACCACACCACTCGTACCACCCCTACACTAGCCACAACCATACCACTCGTACCACCCCTACAACTAGCCACAACCACAGCACTCGTACCACCCCTACACTAGCCACAACCTCACCACTCGTACCACGCCTACACTAGCCACAACCACACCACTCGTACCATGTGCCCTACGACGAACACGAGCCATATCCTCACTCCTATGTACTCTAACACGTGCCTTAACACGAGCCATATCCACACTCAGAGGTAGTCGAACACGTGCCCTACCACTATCTCTAGCATCAGCCCTACTCCTAACACAGTTTGTTGTCCTTCCTGTGCACCTCCGATGTGCACGGTTGGCTACGTACGGTGCAAAAGAAGTTCAACATGCATACAGGCCACATCCTTACCTTTAACACATTTTAACCCGTAACTTTAGCCGTAATTATCCATAACCCCAAAGTCTAACGCGAGCCCCGCCACTAACATTTCATTTCATTTATTTGGTATAGCCCTGTGAGCCATTTGAACACAATGGAGCTACAATTAGATTCGAAGCTTTCGTGACTGCAGGAGTTACTCTGTGGGTCTGTCGGTAAAGTCACGTCGAAATCAACTAAATAATAGAATACGACGTTTCGATTGCAACACAAGCAACCATCATCAGGTACAAATTGATGTGAAAAAGAAACATAGTAAACTTGGAAATATAATATAATCTCATTCATTTGTACCTGATGACGGTTCCTTGTGTTGCAATCGAAACGTCGTATTCTATAATTTAATTACATTTCTTTCTACGTGACTTTACCGAATGAACAATGGAGCTATTTTAATAATATCTATACATTTCTGTCTGCTTAACAGGCGCTCACGCCGCCGTAGTTTGTGTGTGCGTGTCTTTGTCACATGTGCTGTTTAGATGTGTCAGTGTGTGCGGTGTACAGAATAGGAATGTGGGTTTGTGTCTGCATTTTTGAGTCTATGCGTATTTTTGCGTCTTTGTGTGTTTTCAATGCAAATGTGCGTATTCTGTGTATCTGTGTGTGTCTGTGTGTCTATCACAAGTCAGTAGGGCACGACGCCCTGAAATAAGCAAGGTTCGATTCCCAGCCACGGCTAACATCATTGACGTGATATCCAAACCAGTTGACTCAGCATTGTGTCAACTTCAGCACTGGGGAGACAAAGGCGGTCGGTGTGGTTTCGTGCGCCTTAATAGGTACTCGCTAACAGCACTTTCCCTAACTCACATGCTGGTAACGGATCCAGGGAAGATCAGTAGTGTGTGCCAATGAGAGAGTGTGTGTCGCGTATCGAACCTGTAACTTCGAAGTCGACGGAGAGTCGATCTGGAGGAGTCGCTGCTGGTCGGCAGAGATGGAGCAGAGATGGAGCAGAGATGCGGGAGAGACGAAGGGGACGAGAGGTAATGCGAGAGGCTGGGGGCATTTACAACAATGGAGCCATTGAGACCCCCCCCCTACTCCATCCCCGCGCTCCCTGCAGACATCCGCGGAAGTCCCCCCCCCCCCCCCAACGGGGTTGGCTGACTTGGCTCCCGTTATCTTAGATATAGGGGCGGTAACTTACGTAGGTGCCGCCGCGGATTTCTACTGCCCCCTATGACCCCTGAGATCGGGGTGATGGAGGGTGCTGTGCGCGCAAACAGATAAGGTGCGGGCATGGGGTCCGGAAAGGGGGATTTGGGTACAGGCTCGATAGATGGGATCCAGAATCTGTGGAGGAGGTCCTGATGGCTTTAGTGGGGGGTCAGGAACCCGTGATCATGCTGGTGGTTTTAAACTGTAAACTCTTTTTATTATACCAGGTAAGGCCCATTGACCTATATAACTCTTTTTTCAGAAGCGACCTGGCCACAAATGATAGGACAATGAAATGGCTTATCACGTGGAAATTTATAGCAGCCAAATACTCTAAACACAGGGGGGGTGGGGGGACGGAGTACCCGGAGACATGCAAACTCCAAATACGCAGCAGGCGTCGGGGTCGGGATCGAACCCACGGGCTCCTGCATACCAGGCGAGGTAGTTGACATCTCGCCACTACGGGGCATCACAAATGAGGGATCTTACTGGAAGTTCAGACGTGAGCATCACGACTGGGGAATCGGGAATGGGGAATTAAGACTTTGGGGATCGGAATAACTGATCAAACTCGGGTATCAATACTGGGGGTTTAGGGATGGGGGGTTCAAATTGGAGGGGTGGGGAATCAAGCATGGGCATATCAGGAATCAGAATGGAGGATCAGAACTGGCAGAGAAGACTGGGGGATAACGGTTGGGGAAATCAGAATCATTAGGGCAGACTGGGGGTTCAACCCTGTCTCTACCCCCCCTCGCCCTGGCGCCGGTCCCCGTTATTGGACGGACCCCTGTGGAAATCCCCCGGCATCAGGAAAACCCATTGACAGAAATCTGTGGAAGTTTCTACCTCCCTCCCTTCCCACCTACACACAACCTCGAAAGTGCCAAAACCATTATGCTGTGGTTTAGAGAGCTTAGGTTGAATGGAATCTGATCAATTGGATGTCTAGGGTTTATTGTTGTAGGTTGTATCATATTTATTTGTGAAAACATTTAACTTATAAAAAAAAAAGCCCTGGAGATGGCCCTTCTTGCTTGCAAGGGTGCCCAAGGTATCAACTGCCAATATAAATGGTACGTTGGCCCAACGTTGGGCCAATGGTTCCTACCAAGTCAAGTAAAACATTTTTTTTAATACGTGGCGCGCCTTTCTGGCACAAATATATCACATGCAAATGTTGGCTCAACGTTGCATATTTACTGGGCTAATAAGTGCATAACAAACACGTAAATACAGGTGTATTCAAACGTTATAAATCACTGACGTTTCCAGTTTGCACTTCGACAATGAATGCCTTATCCATTGTCATTGATTTTCAATGTTTGGTTATATTTATGTTTTATAAGATTCGTGTTATCTTATGCTTGTGTTTTCCAAGATTTTATTTTTATTGTGTTATTTGCATAATGCCCCATCACACAAAGATCCTTCCGTGTTAGCTAGAGGATGGCCCATGGAAGGGGATGTCAGTTAACTACTTCTGAGATAAATGTAGGTGACATCTGGTCCACACATTTGTGGGCCACGCTTTCCCAGCTGCTCTGCCATCGGTGAGTACAGTAATGGTTATGGCATGACAATAAAACTAATATATTTTTTTAAAGATTAGAATTGGAATTTAGCCAAATTTATTGTGGTGGTTTTTGCGTGTGTGGAGTTGTGATCGGGCTGAGGCCATAAATTCACGACACTTGAGAACGCAGTTTGATCACAACTCAGTCTATGCAAGTGTGTGGGTCTCTCTGTGAGTCTATGCAAGTGTGTGGGTCTCTCTGTGAGTCTATGCAAGTGTGTGGGTCACTCTGTGAGTCTATGCAAGTGTGTGGGACTCTCTGTGAGTCTATACAAGTGTGTGGGTCTCTCTGTGAGTCTATACAAGTGTGTGGGTCTCCCTGTGAGTCTATACAAGTGTGTGGGTCACTCTGTGAGTCTATACAAGTGTGTGGGACTCTCTGTGAGTCTATGCAAGTGTGTGGGTCTCCCTGTGAGTCTATGCAAGTTTGTGGGTCTCTCTGTGAGTCTATGCAAGTGTGTGGGTCTCTCTGTGAGGCTATGCAAGTGTGTGGGTCTCCCTGTGAGTCTATGCAAGTGTGTGGGTCTCTCTGTGAGTCTATGCAAGTGTGTGGGTCTCTCTGTGAGTCTATGCAAGTGTGTGGGACTCTCTGTGAGTCTATGCAAGGGTGTGGGTCTCCCTGTGAGTCTATGCAAGCGTGTGGGTCTCTCTGTGAGTCTATACAAGTGTGTGGGTCTCTCTGTGAGTCTATACAAGTGTGTGGGTCTCCCTGTGAGTCTATACAAGTGTGTGGGTCTCTCTGTGAGTCTATGCAAGTGTGTGGGACTCTCTGTGAGTCTATGCAAGTGTGTGGGTCTCCCTGTGAGTCTATGCAAGTTTGTGGGTCTCTCTGTGAGTCTATGCAAGTGTGTGGGTCTCTCTGTGAGTCTATGCAAGTGTGTGGGTCTCTCTGTGAGTCTATGCAAGTGTGTGGGTCTCCCTGTGAGTCTATGCAAGTGTGTGGGTCTCTCTGTGAGTCTATGCAAGTGTGTGGGTCTCCCTGTGAGTCTATGCAAGTGTGTGGGTCTCCCTGTGAGCCTATGCAAGCGTGTGGGTCTCTCTGTGAGTCTATGCAAGTGTGTGGGTCTCCCTGTGAGTCTATACAAGTGTGTGGGACTCTCTGTGAGTCTATGCAAGTGTGTGGGTCTCCCTGTGAGTCTATGCAAGTTTGTGGGTCTCTCTGTGAGTCTATGCAAGTGTGTGGGTCTCTCTGTGAGTCTATGCAAGTGTGTGGGTCTCCCTGTGAGTCTATGCAAGTGTGTGGGTCTCTCTGTGAGTCTATGCAAGTGTGTGGGTCTCCCTGTGAGTCTATGCAAGTGTGTGGGTCTCCCTGTGAGCCTATGCAAGCGTGTGGGTCTCTCTGTGAGTCTATACAAGTGTGTGGGACTCTCTGTGAGTCTATGAAAGTGTGTGGGTCTCTCTGTGAGTCTATACAAGTGTGTGGGTCTCTCTGTGAGTCTATGCAAGTGTGTGGGACTCTCTGTGAGTCTATGCAAGTGTGTGGGTCTCTCTGTGAGTCTATGCAAGTGTGTGGGTCTCTCTGTGAGTCTATGCAAGTGTGTGGGACTCTCTGTGAGTCTATGCAAGGGTGTGGGTCTCCCTGTGAGTCTATGCAAGCGTGTGGGTCTCTCTGTGAGTCTATACAAGTGTGTGGGTCACTCTGTGAGTCTATACAAATGTGTGGGTCTCTCTGTGGGTCTATGCAACTCAATGGAGACCAGGCTGAGACTATGAACTCACGACACTTGGGATCCTGGTCTAATCACAGGCAGCCGAACCCCGGATTCCAACTCAGGTTCTCAATGGTGATGGCTCGGTCACGCAGCCGCCTGATTAATGACTTTCTTGGTTTACGGACAGGCTTGAAATTGCCATTTCATGAGTTGTTTGGGTCTATGTGGTTTCTTCATGATTATTTTAATCGTCACACTGAGAATCCATAGCTGTCAACCCACACGATTTACCCCGTATTCTTGTACAGGGAAATCTAGTTTTCAGGTCCATACGACGTACAGCCGTTTCAATACGGGAAACAATGTTTGTGTCTATTTGTTTGTGTTTCTCCCTTGTGATGGGACTTTGTAGGATAAACGTTCAGATGTGTAAGGGCACGGGGTGACGAATAAGTTGAACAAGTAGGCTTTTTGAGTTAGATCGCGTAAATATATAAATGTATTTATTTGCTCGATGAATGAGCGTCTTCATAAGAGCAGATTTCTGTGCGTGGTGATGGTGTGGTTTAGATATGTGGATGACACATTGGTGGTCTGGCCACATGGCAAAGATACACTGAACGCATTTCTAAATCATCTCAACTCGCAAAACCCATCCATCCAGTTCACCAGGGAAGTGGAAGCTGACAGAAATCTGCTCTTATCAAGACGCTCATTCATCGAGCAGAGAAAGTGTCAGATGGTGACAGTCTGAGAAGTGAAATTCAACATGTTAAAGAAGCGCTGCAAATTAACGGTTACAATGAAGCACAAATCAACAGGGCATTGAATACCAAAACCAAATCAAATAACAAGAGCATTGAAACTGACTTTGTAGGATAAACGTTCAGATGTGTAAGGACACGGGGTAACCAATAAAGTCTGAATTGGTCAGTAATAAGGTAGGGCACTGGTAAGGTATGAGAATTGTTCTTCAAATTAGCAGGTGTGAGCTAAAACTAATTAGGCATTTATTAAAATCTTTGTAGACCACGTGACATTTTCATGTTTGGCCGTGTCGGGTGGTGGAGGGTCATTAAAAAAACACAACAGATTGAAACCGGTCCAGAAGTTTTGCTGGTCCTGAATCAATGCTGCATGGGTTGTGTACAATATTTTTGTTTGTGTTAGCGAAGGCACATAATAATATATATATGGAAGAAGCGATAGTCTGCTTGTTTATGCTATTTTTATTCTCCACAACGACGCTGATGATGATTTTCGGATGTTGGTCAGACCATGAAGTGGCCTAACCCAAAACGTCAATATTAACTGTGAAAGCTATAGTCTTTAATTTAACCAGTTTATTGAATTACTCTTGTTACTGCTGTTTCTTGGGTTTGTGTTGTTTGTCAGGTACACACGGTGCAGTTAACCCCCTTGTGTTTTAGAACACAAAATCACAAGTTTCTGATTCGTTGTAGAGGTCAGATTTTGAGTTGTTTGAGTGCGCGCTCAAGTTTCTTTGGTTTACATGTTTTGCTGAGTTTTCTGTCCAATGAGGCGCGTTCCCTCAGACCGCGTGACCAGCCCGCCGCCAATCGCAGGCGAGCCGCGGCCTGCTGGGTTTGAATGGTGAGTGAGGAGTGAGGGGTGAGTGGTGGAGTGAGGGGTGGAGTGGTGGAGTGAGTGAGGAGTGAGTGGTGAGTGAGTGAGTGGTGGAGTTAGTGAGGGGTGAGCGGCGTGGTGAGTCGTGGGGCGAGTGAGGGGTGAGTGGAGCGGCCGGTGGAGGAGCGAAGTTCACCCCCTGCTCGCTCTCAACCAGGTAGATGCCCCCCCCCGTCACCAGCCCCCCCCCGTCCCCAGCCCCCCCGTCACCAGCCCCCCCCCCCGTCACCAGCCCCTTCACGCTCCGCCCCAGACCCCCCCCCCCCCGAGTGCTTGAGGCGGCGTTGCCCCCCCGGCCCCCCCCTCTGCCCCCCCCCGGCCCCCCCCCTCTGCCCCCCCCCGGCCCCCCCGTCCCCCCCCCCCGGCCCCCCCCCGGCCCCCCCTGTCTCGACTCGAGACTTGCGGCCTCAAGTGGACACCGTCGGCCTGAGTCGACACCGACGCGAACCGTCGCTCAATGAAGTTCGCGCTGCTCTCGTGTGCGGCAGGTCACGAGTGATCCGACACCCGGGAGCTGTGAGCTGGGACCCGGCTCAGGCTCCCTCACCGGAGACCTCGCGGGGACCTCGCGGGGACCTCGAGGGGGGACCCCCGTCTCCTGGCGCCATGAGGGGGACTTTCGCGAGGGTTCGGGGCGATGAGCCCCCCGCGTCGCGGGAGGAGGGCCCCCCCCCCGTCAAGCGGCCGTGCGGCCCCACGGCCACCGACCCCTTCCCGGACGACTTGAACTTGTCCGACTCCGACTTCGAGCAGCTGAATCTGTTGGACTCTCAGGCGCCAAACCAGCAGCCAGAGCCACCGCGGGTCGCGGCGACGTTCCCTCGGCTGCAGAGCCCGATCGTCGCTGGGCCAACACGCGGCTCGCAGGGTCCTGGGCCCTGGGCCCTACCGGTCCCTGGGCCGCGGCCTGCGGCGGTGGTGGCCGCGGCCGATGCCCCCTCGGAAGGTCAAGGGCCCATGGAGGTGGAGGCTCTGAGACAGGAGGGACGGTCATGGAGGGACAAGGTGAGAGACGCGGTCACCCACGGGGGTAGGTTTCAATTGGTGTGAGGTCGTTCTGTATATTGGCCTCCTTACAATTCTTAGTTTTAACTCCAGGGTACTAATACTGTTATATCAATGTCTCCCCCCCCCCCCCCCTTGGGGAAACACCATAAACATTAACCGCTTTAGTCGACGAGACTAATTGAATCCACCTTTACTGACCAAATCCTTGACTAATGTTCCACAGGTTGTGGTCGACGAGACTATGACAAAAAATGGCTCGTGTCTTTTCTGGTTGTACCACGTGTTGTTTGGCGTAATCGTTAAGCTCCACGTATAATAATGAATTGACTCAAAACATCTTAATATATATAGAACTTAAGAGCTTGGGCAATTATTGGCGTTGGCTTATCGACTGACTGCCTTCCAGCTTATCTGTGGTTCCTCAGTGATTGTGAGATGCAATTTGCATGATCGACACAATATAAAACAAAATATTATTACGTGCCGGTCGCTTCTCTGAAAACTGAACAATTTAAAACACATCTGGGAGAAATATATATACACACAAGAAAGCTATAGAGCATTGTGAAAACTTAAGAAGTAAAATAGAAAATGCTGACTAAATTAACACTGGCCTTTGCACTCCCTGTTGATTGCGTGCATGCGGCAGTGCGCACGACTGCAGGAGGAGTTGTACATGCGCGAGGGAGAGGTACGGATACTCCGCGAGTCCCTGCAAGCGGTGCAGGCCGCCCAGGAAGAGCAACGCGGCGAGCGACTGAGACACGAAAGGGACGCCACCCTCGCCACGGGCCAGCGTGAGCGGGACCAGCGTGAGCGGGACCTCCACCTCCACAAGCAGGTGAGCCATGGCGATGACACAAGGACGACGGAACAGATGCAGACACTGCCGCAGCGGGAACCCACGTGCTGATACTAACATACACCCCACACTTGACACGAGCTGACACACTGACACTAACGCTGACCTTGACACCAAAATTGTGCCACTTAGAATAACCCTGACTCTTAAAGATTGTCACTAACTCTGCCCCTTACATTAACCCGAAGGCTAACACCAGCTGTACCTCTGCTCCACCTTTAGCCTTGTTCATAGCCCTTATGCTAACCTCACGCAAGAGCCCTAATCATAGCCGTTTCCATGCCCCGGCGATGTTGTCTGTGTAGGTGGAGGGCCTGAAGTCTCAGTTGCAGTTCAAAGACGCCGAGACGAAGTCGCTGCAGAACCGCCTGTACGTGCTGGAGCGGGGCACACGGAGCCCGCGTTCCCCCTGGGGTGGCTCTGGCCTCACCGCTGGCAGGTGAGTGGCGTCGCGAGGCATGTGGGACTGTTTGTGTGCGTCCGTGCTTGCGTGAGATAGTTTTTGCTGTGTGTTATATTGTTCTAGTCGGTGGTAACGTGCGGTTGGCATGAGCACTTGTGCAAGGAATTAAAATAAGTCCCCTCCTCTCTACCTTCCCCCTCCTCTGTAGCCTGACACCTGGTCCTCTCCAGAACCGTGATTGTAATTATATTTGACACCCAACTCTGGTGCGTAGTTGTCTTGCTGTACAGCAAGGCCGTAGCCATGGAGTCAACATTGGGGGGGACCAAATCTTCCAGGGGGTCTGGGGTCCCCCCCCCAAAAAAAAATCTAAATTTGAAAGCGAATTTCC
Source organism: Lampetra fluviatilis (assembly GCF_964198595.1). Taxonomy (NCBI): domain Eukaryota; kingdom Metazoa; phylum Chordata; class Hyperoartia; order Petromyzontiformes; family Petromyzontidae; genus Lampetra; species Lampetra fluviatilis. The sequence continues at coordinate 5,137,203 of NC_136314.1, forward strand.
TGCCTAAAATATTAAAAAAATTCACTAACACATGGGATGGACTTTTTCTTTATTTTTTACAATAATGTCTAATAGTGTATTGTATTACATTGCTCTGTTCTTTTTTACCTTTTCTTGTTTCATTGTATGTAATGGCGGAGATTAGGGATTCATAAAGTACAACCATAACCACAATCATATAAACAGAAATATATGCATTGTTATATGAAGACAAGTTCAGATATTGTGGCCAAGGTTTAGCAAATTGTTGTTTTTATTTACATAGCAATCGCAATTATTTTTTAAAATATTTTTTAGAGCAATATATTGGGGGGGACATTTTGAGCATATTTGAATATTGTCTCCCCAGAGGCGATATTCACACACCACACCAGTTGACCTAGGGGAGGCCCAGGAGCGGTTAAAATAATCGTCACCGGTGGTGGCCGTGAGCGGGGGATCGAACTCGGGTCGCCGGGTTCATAGCGCAGCGCACTAACCACTACACTACAATGCGTTACGCTTCCACATGCGCGGGTCACATGACAGATTTAACTTCACAGCTGACTTGCCGTGCAAACAATTATGCATTATTGAGCTCCCCCCCCCAAAAAAAAATGTATTTGTTATAATTTGTGCATGGTGTACAGTCTGGAAAGTACCCACATGGCAAATTTCAACTTTGTTGCATGTCGGGAAGTACGCTAAACATTTTGAACAGACACACATAATCACGGCCTTGCTGTACAGAGAGTGTGTACTGCTGTCGTTGCTTGGTGTGAGACTCAACTGTTTTCTGTTGTTACTTTTTGTGGCTGTCTACTGTATTGTTATGTTTCTGCAGTGTGTATATGTGCTGTGTGTTGTTGTGTTGCTCGAGCGTGTCTCTGCCATGTGTGTGTGTGTGTTTTACACTAATATCGCCGAGTCTGTGCGCTGTGTATTTCTGTTTTTCTTTAGTCCACGAGTGGGCACATCGTCGCCTCGCGCAGACTCCTCGCTTGACCGTGGCACTCGGGCGGATGCAGCAGAGGGTTTGTCTCCCTATATGCTCCCCTCCGCTGACTGTGTACACCACATCCCCACCCCCCATCGTCCCACCCACCCCCCCGTGTGATCCCTTCTTTACGCTGCTGTCGCCAGCACCATCACCAGCACAATCTCCGCTGCTTTAAACACAATCCATCCAGTTTTGCAAGCAGTGCCACTCACGGCCATGGAGCTTGCATGTGCGTGTATGCTCGTGATCCGGCGGCCAAAGTTAAATTCCCACCTGCAGCCAACATCAGTGACAAAAATATGAACTGGTCCTTAGCCTCCCCTAAAACAGCTCAACCTTGAATGAGTACCTAGTGTGATGCGTAACGATTACCACTCGGGAGACAAAGGCGGCCGGGCATGGTGCTCAGCCACACCACCCTCTCGTGAGCTGTTCTGGCCTTCACAGGTGCTCACTAAGAGCATTATCTCCAACAGTCTGTTCAGGATATATGGGGGGAATCTTGTATTTTTATTTGTGTGTGCAGAGAAGAAGCAGATCAAAGATTGTGGGAAATCGCAGGCTTCGGAGGATGGGCGCGGCACGTGGGTGATCAAGCGCCAATGGAGCCAGGGTGAGCCTTCGTCATCTGACCGCATTCCACGTGCCACATTTAACAGGGTCGGAACAGAACACAAATGGAACATTGCTACAGCAGAACAGAGTACCATAAAAATACGCAGTCCTGGAACAGTACGGTAACAGACTACGATGACCCAGTGCTGAAATGTAGCGCTAAAAACACAATTACAGAATGGTACGTAGTGCCGGAATACAGTGTTTTAATACTGCCGGAACAAAACACGGTATTGGGATCCAGTGCCGCCATTTATAATGACTTGTACCAACAATGTTATTGTAGTTTCAGTTGACATTGCAGCTGTAATTGTAATTATTATTGACCCCAGTTCTGGCTGGAACCCTGCTTGTATTTGTATGTGCAGGTGCGCTGCTGGTGGATAAGCTTCTCCGCGTGCCTGGTGTGTGTGCCCATCTGCCTGTGAGCTCGGCTGCTAGGTGAGACAAAGAGAGCCGCCTTATTGCCTTAAAAGACTGTTGGGGCAAGTGCTGTTAGCGAGTGCCTATGAAGGCCGGCACGGTACACAAGGGGATGGGTGGCCAGCACTATGCCCCAGCCGCCTTTGTCTCCCAAGTGTTGACGTTTATACATCGCAACATGATTGGAAATCGAACTCGGGTTGTCGGATCCGTAGCACAATGCGAAAACCGCTACACTACCGCTCCCCACAAGTGTGCGTGTATGTGTATGCATACACATACGTAACAACAGCTGCCATTTGCTACTAAGTGGCGGTGATGTCACCACGGCGCTTGTGGTAGGCCAGGCATACACCCACACAGACATTTACATCCAGGCGCACACTCGCACATGCATACAAATTAATGTGTTCATTTACACACGCAGATAAATGAATGCGTTCATTTACACACGCAGACATAAACGCACGTACACGACATAGCTTGTGTAACCTCTCACCACCACCCTTTTTTACGACAGGAGAGGAGGAGGTGCGGTCTCTGCCGATGCCGCTGGTCATGACAACCCCGGCGATGTCCGCTCCGCTATGGTGCTCTCCCTGAACGGCCTGTCCCGGCTGCTGCACCCCACCGGCCCTCCCAGTCCACTCAGCAGATCTCGGACCTCGGGACCGACCGGCCCGCGTCGCATTGAGGGAGACCTGTTGGAGTGGGGCATCGTGGGTCGTGAGGCCGAAACATTGTCGCACTTCCTGCCGCTCATCGAGCTGCGGCTGGGCCGCTACGCCGATGCGGCCTTGGCCCGATTCACCTCCCGATCCAGGCCTGGCGAGGAGCCGGCCGTGGTTGCTATGGAAACGGACGCCGAGGCAGCAGCGGCTGCGGCGGTGGACGCGTTGGTGCTGGAGGAGGAGGCGGAGGCGGCGCTGAAGACGCTCCTTGCCCTCCTCGCCGGCGCGCCCGCCCCCATCGCCAAGGAGTTGTCGTCATTGCCTCAGGAACCCGAGACGGAAGGGGGCCCGGTTCTGGGGAAGGGGGCCTTGGGAAATATCGTGGGGGAGCCAGGCGCACCTCACCCCCTGCTGAAGAGGCTGGTGCAGGTGCTGAAGCCGTGTGGCGATGGCTTGGAGCGAACGGGGGCTGTACGGAGCAGGGGAGGGGGGGCGGGGCTGCTGGGGGGCCCCGGGCGAGGGCAGCGGGAGACGATCGTCTGCACCGTCCTGCGGGTGCTGGCTCAGCTGGCAGAGAATCGCCACGGCAACCTCACGGAGAGGTGACGCCACAGGGTCCTAACCGCACACACTTTCCCTGAACCACAACCGCGAACAACCCACTTCCCTAATAATGAGGAGATGGCACCAGGGCTGTGATGCAGATGGTGCTGTGATGGGAACGATGACATGTTGCTGTGATGGCAGTGCTGCTGTCAGGCAGACCTGGGGTCTGTTATGGAGTTCCAATGGCCCTTACCAGCTGAAATAGTCTTGAGTCAATTACTCTAAATGTGCAGTTTGTAAATAATTTCAAGAGAAACGTAATTGAAATTGTAACAGTGCTGCTGGAACTTGCAGTTATAACTGATCACAGGTATACTGTGACGGTGATAATTCTTTGAAGGGAGTAATGCCATGATGGAATTGCCGGGATAGGCTGATATTGCCATGATTATGATGTTGCCATGACGCTGGTAATGTTTCTGTGATGTTGCCAAGATGATGGCCATATCATCATAATGTTTAGCTGCATGGTGATGTGACTGCGATGATGCCGTGATTGTAATGTTGCCGTGTGATGGTGCAGCCTGCTGCTGGCGCTGGAGGGGAGCGGGCGGCTGGCGCGCTGCGTCACCGTGAAAACTCCTCCCAACACGGTGCTGCAGGTCACACGGATCCTCACCGCGGTGTGCTGCCAGCCCCGCGCCCTCTCCCTTCTTGGCTGCGGGTCAGGTGAGAGCTCGCTGGAGTCGTTGGGTCACAGGGCCACGGAGTCGTGGAGGTATGGGCCGTGATGTCGTCAGTGAAGCGGCAACGTGGAGGCGATAGAAAATGGCATTCACCCTCCTGGTGTATGCAGTGGCCTGAAAGTGGTAACGCTTGTGTAGCGCAGCAAAGATGGCCTGGGTTCCATTCCCGACTTGGGCGCCTTTCCGTGTTGCAGTTTGTATGTTCTCTCCCTGCAGAGTGTGTGAGGTGTACGAGTGTGTGAATTTGTGTGCGTGGTGTGTATTGCAGATTGGGAAGCGGTAGTGTAGTGGTTAGCACATTGCATTAGGATTCCCTGCAACCCGATTTCGATCCTACTCACGACATATAACGGCAAATATTTCTAACCACTCCTGGGCCTCATCTAGGTCAATTCAGCCTCAAATCAGTATCTGGTGCAGTGTGTAAACATCAGCACTGAGGAGACAAAGGTGGCTGGCCACGGTGTTTGCCACCCACCCCGTCGTGTGCTATGCTGGCCTTCACAGGTGCTCGCGAACAGCACTTGCCCCAACAGTCTGTTCAAGGCTTTACAGGGTTATTTTTGTTATTGTGTGCTTGTGTGCACATGTGCGTGAGGGTGCATCCATGCATTTATGCTTGTTTGTGTGCATGTATGTGCGCGCGCATGCGTGTGCGTTTCCGAAGACCACTGCACGCTGCTGCACGTGTGCACGTACGTGTGTGATCGGGGTCCCCGGGGCTCCGAGCCTCACCCCGACGCCTGGCTCCATCTCCAGCTACAGGTGAGGCAGCCGGCGCCACCCTGTGGGCACGCACGCACATGCAGAGAGAGAGGGCTCGCGTCTTTAGTGCTGTGTGTGCGCGCCTACGTGCAGTTCTGCCAGTCGTCTCAGTCAACCCATAACACCTGGATCTATCCCCGTGACCTCCTGGCACCAAGCCTTCGACACCTCGCGTGGCCTCAAAGTGTACTTAGCCTAGAACAAGCGCTGTGGTGATGTCACTGCCAATTAGGTGCGAATGGTAGCTGTTGTTGTTGCTTACACGAAGTGGTTAGCACACTGTGCTGCCAACCCGGCAACCCGAATTCGATGCCAGGGCACGATCGACATCGGTGACGAATATTTGAACCAGTCCTGGGGAGACAAAGGTGGCCGAGCGTGGTACTAGACATACCATTTCCTCATGTGCTGTGTTGGCCTCCATAGGTGCACACTAATAGTACCGCCCCAAAAGCCTGTCAAAGCAATAGGGGAATCTGCTTCTTTGTTGTGCTTGCATGTACGTGCCGTCTTTGTCATTTGTGTGTGCACGGCTCCATCTGTGTGGGTGCGTTTGTGAGTGTGCGTGTGTGTGTTCCCGAGTGTGCATGTGCTTGCGTGTATATGCATGTGTGCATACTTGGATGCTTGTGCGTGCGTGTGGTTTGGCAGCAGAGAACTTCGAATCGTTTTGTCTAGCATTATCTTTTCATTGGTTACATCACGCTGTCTGGAAGCTGCCTGGCTGGCCTGTTGCTCCACATGGAGCTCTGGGTCTCCGAAGCCACATTCATCCCCTCTCTGCTTTATGAATGAGCAAAATACGCCCCTTGACAAGGACGCCTACACCAGTTGGAAAATTACCTCCCTTCAGTCCATCTTGGGTTTAACCAGACTGGATTGTGCGAGGTGCTCATCGTGCCTTTAATGATCTAGACATCGTTCTATGACTGGGCTCTGGTAGACAAAGTTGAGTTGGCGGGGTCATGGAGCCCACATGATCAATCACAGTATGCCCAAGTGTGGCACTTGCTGTAAAGAGCTGAGCTAGTACGATAACAGGGGGATTGGGAGATGAATGCACTATTTTATGACAAGTACCAACAGAAAGGGTGCATGAAAGATTTTGTCGAGCAGTTGGCGGCAGCTGCAGAGGAACGACGCATACCATAATAAGCAGAGTGCTGGGCAGCAAAAACCAAGAGAGTCGGCACAGTGGGGAGTGCAGGTGGTGCATCTGTCGGGCATTTATACGCATTAACTCATAACACCTGGGTCTGTTCTGTGATCACCTGCCAGTGAACGTTCCACACTTTACGTGACAGCCTGAAAGTGCTTCTAGCCTGGCACAAGAACCCTGGTGCTTAAGAATGGTGGTTTTTATTGGAATGTGCCTCAGTGTGTGCACCTACATTGTTGTGTGTGCATGCATAGCGGTAGTGCAGTAGTTAGCATGCTGTGCTATGAACCCAGCAATCCGAGTTCAATTCCCGCCCACGGCCACCAACATCAGTGGTAATTATCTGAACTAGCTCTGGGCTTGACCGAGATCGATTCAGCCGCAAATGAGTACCTGGTGCAAAGTGTAAACATTGCCACTGGCAGCTAGGCGTGTACCGTGCCGTCCTTCATAAGTGCTCGCTAACAGCACTTACCATAGAAATCTGTTAAGGCTATTGTACGGAGGGTCTTTGTCTTGTATATATATATCTTTGTGTGTGTGTACATGGCTGTGCACATGGGTACAGCTGGCACGGGTGGTGGGTGCCATGGCAGAGGCGGGGCTGGTGCCGCAGCTCCTCGCCTCCCCCTGCTCCTGCTCGCACGAGGTGACGGCAGTAGTGTGACTCGGCGCAAACGTCACGCAGCACAAACACAACTCGTCACAAGTACAAACACGACTTCACGCAAACGCAGATACGTTGCCGACGCACGCACGGCTCACGAGCGTGATGCCGCAGGGCACGCCCGTGCCGCGCCGCCCCGCAAGATATGGCGCCGTGATCCTCCGCGTGCCGTCGCGGTGGTGTTTTGTGGTGGCGGTGGTGCAGGTGGCGAAGGCGCTGGCGCTTTCGCTGCACCGCGCCTGGCTCTCGGTGCGGGAGCCCACGTGCTACGTGGACGGCGCGACTCGCTGGGTAGCGCCGATGCCCGGTTGCAAGGAGCGCCGGACGGGCCGGGTGATGCGCGAGCTCGTGTGGGCCCTCTGCGCGCTGTCGGCCGGCCCCGATGACGGGCGGTTCTGGAGCCTCCTGCAAGACGCGGCTCACCCATTCGTGGAGGCCACCCGCAGCCTGCGGAGCGGCCTCCTCCTGCAGAGTCTGCTGCCCGACTACGGGCCTGCTGATGGTGAGGTCTCACACAGGTCAGGGGTCAGGGAGGAATTTCACAAAGTTCTGTTATGACTTTAGGATAAAAACTTTGTCCTTCCAGTAAATCATCACTCTACCTCAGCTGATTACCGAATTAAATCGATCAAACGACTACGTTATTATTTGTTTTGTGGTCGATCACTTGGGGCCCTTTTAAAAGGTCGGTTGCCTCCATATTTTACTCTCCGAAGGCGGGAAACGCCTTACAAACCACTCCTAGCGTGATGCAGCAGGTGATGCCAATGGCGTTCATTATACCCAACCATCACCACCTGTCCAGTGGCAACTGTGAAAACAGTAATTTTTGTGTTCTGCAATTAATCGAGTAATGGAGCTGATAATTGGTAGTGGTTGATTACCGAACAGATATCGCGGCTCTAGTCATGTGCGTGACCCCGTCTCTCGTCGACCCGCAGAGGCCGCCCTGGAAGGACTCTGCTTTAATCCTCACGCGGCCAGCGAGCAGCACAGCCACGTGGACGACATGGAGGTCACATGACCTCCTGGACCCACGAGCGTCACGCCCCCCGCCCCCCCCCCCGCCTTGCATCGATGTCACCTGGGTCACAGGTCATAAAATAGCTCCAAAGCGGGAGGCAGCGGTGCCGTAGCGAGTGGACCGATGGCTCGTTAAGCAGCGATGTCATTGCGCCAACCTGAACACGTGAAGTGTCGGCGTCTTTCTGTTTACGCTTACAAGGAAACGTTCGGCAATGATGTATTTTGGTTAATTGCCAGCTTTTAATGCTGCGACGTAGCATTTGACGATGCGTAAAGTGGCGAAGTCATCGCGTGTACGAGGAGCACGTAGAGCTGTGACATTGAACCGATTGCCGGCACCTGTCGCAATGATGTCATTGAAAAAAGTGACAACGTTGTGACGGTCACGTCATGGACTTACCGTTTGAAGCAGTTATGTCATGGGGTTTACCGTCAAGCACTCGAAACAATGTCATGGGATTGAGCGGCATCACCTGTAGCGGTGACGTGATCAGATTCACTTTGCGACGCGACCGGTCGAGTGGGAGCGAGCGCGGGCTCGGTCTGTTTGTGCGCGCGCCACGCTTGAGAAAGAGGGCGACCACCTCGTCGTGTGTTTCACAGCGCGCCCATTGTGGAGTTGAGTTGAAATAAAAGTTCTCAGGCGGTGCTGCTGGGCTCGAGTAGCTCTGTACCCTTTTTTGATCATATCATGAGTCAAACATTAGCCAGGAAATGTTGACCCGGAGCAAAGTCGCGATATTGTTTTGCAGAAGCTTCAGGCAGCCGTCCCCAAGCACAGCAAAACTCGGTGATGACATCACCTTTACTCTACTTGAGACCAAAATAGGAAGACTTCTTCACAATTCTGGCTAATCGCCTGATGAAGCTGGTTGTAATCGCCCGGGAAACATCGAACTAGAATTGTACGTGTGGGTTTACTCTCCAACACGTCGCTGTGCCGAGCTAATCGGCACGTCTTGTTTACGTGGCAAACCTTCCCAATGGCTGTGGCGGGTTTAACGACATTACTTACCCGATCTACCCCCAAAAACCTTTATTATGGATATTTGTCGCGAAAGACGACGTGTTAAACGAATACAACTAAAGATGTTCGTCAATAACGCTCCCTCAAATAGGAAAGATATACAATAGGCAACGTTTCAGGCAATGGCCCTTTGCCAAAGCACGTAACTGACGAATTGTCAGTCAAGTGAGGGAAGGCCTCAGAGGCCCTCCTCCGCTGTGGAGATGGAGCGATTTTTTTAAGGTCGCTGGGCAGCTTGTGAAGGACGCTGACGGCTCGAGTCCTTGATCCAGCAGTGGAGTGACCATGGCTAACCTCCTGGCTACCATCAAAGGTTTGTACACGAAGCCATACAAATATACAAACACAGCAGAGGTGTGGACTCGAGTCATGCGACTTGGACTCGAGTCAGACTCGAGTCATGATTTTGATGACTTCAGACTCGACTTGGACTTGCCTCATCTTTGACTCGACTTGACTCGGGACTCGAGAGCAAAGACTTGAGACTTACTTGTGACTTGCATAACAATGACTTTGTCCCACCTCTGAAACACAGACATAATTTCAACCGTGATGATGGTTACAAACTGAGTAATCATTGGAAAGATGTGATTAACCATGCAAAAAAGATTTAGCTACACTTATTTGGTCCATCTTATTTGACAGACAACTATTATAGGTTATTGATAGACAGCCAGGCTTGTTTTACCATGATAATTGGTTCTTTACCCTTCTATCTGGCAACAAAACTGACACCTTTTTACAAGGAGTCATGTTTGCATAGACCGCAATACCTGCAGTCATAATACAAACAAAAGAACATAACTCTGATAATGTGCACTGTCCTTGAAGTTGATTGGTCCACACCCGAGACAGCTTTCCTTAGAGCCTAGTCTCATATGGGTTGGACCAGATGACGCCAAAAGGCGCCTTTTGGCGTCATCTGGTCCAACCCATATGAGACTAGGCTCTAAGGAAAGCTGTCTCGGGTGTGGACCAATCAACTTCAAGTTGTGCGCCTTTTGGCGTCATCTGGTCCAACCCATATGAGACTAGGCTCTAAGGAAAGCTGTCTCGGGTGTGGACCAATCAACTTCAAGGACAGTGCACATTATCAGAGTTATGTTCTTTTGTTTGTATTATGACTGCAGGTATTGCGGTCTATGCAAACATGACTCCTTGTAAAAAGGTGTCAGTTTTGTTGCCAGATAGAAGGGTAAAGAACCAATTATCATATTTTTACTGGCAAATGAGGTTCCCATAGTGTAGTTGTTTTACCATGTTTAGTTGTTTTCTTTTTTCACACTATTGTTATGTAGGCCAGGCTTAGTCACAAACTGTACCTCTCCATAACAAAGGCTCAGCCTTTGTTATGCAGTCTATTCTTAGTCTTAAGCCTTACCTTACCATATTAATAAAAAGTGTGCCGTACTTGGCCCTTCCCCTCTCCAACCATTATATATACGGAGTGGTAGCTCTTGTAATCTCTCATTTACTTGATACAGCTGTCGTGGCTGTGACGGTTCCACCTGAAGACGGAAGCTTGTGTTGCCTCCGAAACGTCGTGATTTTTATTTTACTTTTATTAATTTAATGTTTTACCTACGTGACTTTACCGAAACAACCTAAGAATATGACCATGGCTGTTGATGACAAGAGGTGGTGACGTCATCGAGTCTATTGACAGCACCTGGTGTAGTGACGCCATCCAGCTGGCAGGACCCCGGCGTGGTGACGTCACCCAGTTGAATGACGGCGCCCGTGCGGTTACGTCATCGGATTTCAATTCTAAAAAATGACGTCGCCGCGTAGCTGGCCGCCGACGCGAGCATGCACCGCGCTAAATGTGTTACCGCTGCACCGCGCGCTGCAAAAGAGAAAAAATAACTGCAGTGGGGAGTGCAGCCACTCAGTGTGGGGGTTGTCTGACACGGCACCGCGGGGTTTGGGTTGAAATACAACAGTCCGCGTTGGCAGGGCAACGAAGGCGAGGGGCAGAGGAAAGCCGCTCTGCATGTCGACTCCTCCACGCACCGCGACTTTCCCGCGTTTATTTGAGCGACGCGCGCGCCGCTCGCAGAGGCGGCAGCGGCGCCATGGAGGGGGAGGTGGGAGGCGCGATACGAGACGAGATCGAGGTACGGGGGGGTGGGGGGCACGAGAGAGGCGGGGTGGGGGGGGCACGAGAGAGGCGGGGTGGGGGGGGCACGAGAGAGGCGGGGTGGGGGGGGGCACGAGAGAGGCGGGGTGGGGGGGGGCACGAGAGAGGCGGGGTGGGGGGGGGCACGAGAGAGGCGGGGTGGGGGGGGGGGCACGAGAGAGGCGGGGTGGGGGGGGGGCACGAGAGAGGCGGGGTGGGGGGGGGCACGAGAGAGGCGGGGTGGGGGGGGGCACGAGAGAGGCGGGGTGGGGGGGGGGCACGAGAGAGGCGGGGTGGGGGGGGGGGCACGAGAGAGGCGGGGTGGGGGGGGGGCACGAGAGAGGCGGGGTGGGGGGGGGGCACGAGAGAGGCGGGGTGGGGGGGGGGCACGAGAGAGGCGGGGTGGGGGGGGGGCACGAGAGAGGCGGGGTGGGGGGGGCACGAGAGAGGCGGGGTGGGGGGGGTGGGGGGGGCACGAGAGAGGCGGGGTGGGGGGGGCACGAGAGAGGCGGGGTGGGGGCACGGGGTGGGGGGGGGCACGGGGTGGAGGGGGGCACGAGAGAGGGGGTACGGGGTGGAGGGGGGCACGAGAGAGGGGGGCACGGGGTGGGGGGAACGAGAGAGGGGGTACGGGGTGGGGGGGGCACGGGGTGGGGGGGGGGGCACGAGAGAGGGGGCACGGGGTGGGGGGGCACGAGAGAGGGGGCACGAGAGAGGGGGCACGGGGTGGGGGGGGCACGAGAGTGGGGGCACGGGGTGGGGGGGCACGAGAGTGGGGGCACGGGGTGGGGGGCACGAGAGTGGGGGTACGGGGTAGGGGGGGGCACGGGGTGGAGGGGGGCACGATAGAGGGGGCACGGGGTGGGGGGGCACGAGAGATGGGGCACGGGGTGGGGGGCACGGGGTGGGGGGGCACGAGAGAGGGGGTACGGGGTGGGGGGGGCACGGGGTGGAGGGGGGCACGAGAGATGGGGGGTGGCTCGGGGTTGTTTTGTCTGCCCGGGTGGAGCGCGCAGGAGGCCCCGGGGTGGCCAAACCGCGTCCACCCGCACGGGTCACTCTTGTGCAGGGAGTTGAGTTTCCAGGTCTATACCGCGTACAGCCGTTTCATGCGGGCAACAACAACATCAATGTCTGTGTCTATTTGTTTGTGTTTCTCCCTTGCGATGGCACTTTGTAGGATGCACGTTGAGATGTATAAGGGCACGGGGTGACCAATAAGGTCTAAATTGGTCTGTAACGAGGTAGGGCACTGACACAGGAGTGGGTTTTGAGTCATTAGCGAGCGCCACCTTGGGCCCGGCAGGGGTCGGCGTGAGGCGGGGAGGGCGACACTCGCTGCTGCTGCTGCTGCGTCATCCCCATTAGAATCATTAGAATCATTAGAACCATTCTTGCGGGTTTATTTGCGAGTTTGGCAAACCTGGACTCTGCGCACGACGTCCCAACTCTCCTGAGAGTGGCCCCAGGGGATCGTTTAACGTCCGCTGCCATTCACCGCAGTATTAACCGGGGCAGCCGCCGAAATCGAACCGTGAATTTCTACAACAGAATGGGGGGGGGGGGGTGGACAGCCGAGGTTTGTGAAGTAGAATCTGAATCTTTATTTAGACTGCAGGAGGAGGAATCAATTATCTAGTCGGGGCGGGTAAGAACATTACAACAACAAAAATACAATTTGGTAGTCGTGCCAAGTACAAAGGCAGACGAATCATACTCTTTGGTTCTTTCGGTAAAGTCACGTAGCTAGAATGATAATAGATCGCGACGTTTCGATCGCAACGCAAGCGACCGTCTTCAGGTGAGACGGTCGCTTGTGTTGCGATCGAAAGAACCAAAGAGTATTGATTCGTGCAGTCAGGAAAGCTTAAAATCAAGGTAAAGAAATCACCCGAACACGTACAAATGTAATGAAAATATAGCCTGCATGCGGTGTGATTGGACTGGTGGCTACGGGAGGTAATGACAGGGGAGTCAGTTGTGAGAGTGAAGGGACTGGTGGCTATGGGAGGTAATGACAGGGGAGTCAGTTGTGAGAGTGAAGGGACTGGTGGCTACGGGAGGTAATGACAGGGGTATGAGTTGTGAGTGTGAAGGGACTGGTGGCTATGGGGGGTAATGACAGGGGAGTCAGTTGTGAGTGTGAAGGGACTGATGGCTACGGGAGGTAATGACAGGGGAGTCAGTTGTGAGAGTGAAGGGACTGGTGGCTATGGGGGGTAATGACAGGGGAGTCAGTTGTGAGAGTGAAGGGACTGGTGGCTACGGGAGGTAATGACAGGGGTATGAGTTGTGAGTGTGAAGGGACTGGTGGCTACGGGAGGTAATGACAGGGGAGTCAGTTGTGAGAGTGAAGGGACTGGTGGCTACGGGAGGCAATGACAGGGGAGTCAGTTGTGAGAGTGAAGGGACTGGTGGCTATGGGGGGTAATGACAGGGGAGTCAGTTGTGAGTGTGAAGGGACTGATGGCTACGGGAGGTAATGACAGGGGTATCAGTTGTGAGTGTGAAGGGACAGCTAACACTGTTTGAGACGAGGCTCAAAAGAAAGCTGTCTCTGGTGTGGACCAATCAGTTTCAAAGACAATGCATATATTATCAGAGTATGTTTTTGTTTGCATTCTGACCACAAGTATTGTGGTTAATGAAGACATGATTCCTTGTTAAAGGTGTTTTTTGTTGTCAGAAAAAATGGTAAAAAACCTAATCTCATATTTTGGTACTGGCAAAGGAGGTCCCATGATGTCGAAGCTATAACGCTATTATTCACAGATGTCCAGTAGGGGCTGGTCAGAACGTTACAACAACAATACAAAAACACGATAGGAGTATAGGAAATCTTCTTGGTTCTTTCGGTAAAGTCACGTAGAAGGGAAGTAATAAAATAATAAAAATAAAACATAATAAAGTAAAATAATGCTCACGACGTTTCGGCTACAACGCAAGCAGCCGTCTTCAGGTGAAGAATGAGACACTGCCAAGCTAGGAGCTTATATATAAGCTGAGTTGGAGGTGGAAAAAGAAGAGAGCCTTAACAAAAGAATGTGCATATCTTTTGTTAAGGCTCTCTTCTTTTTCCACCTCCAACTCAGCTTATATATAAGCTCCTAGCTTGGCAGTGTCTCATTCTTCACCTGAAGACGGCTGCTTGCATTGTAGCCGAAACGTCGTGAGAATTATTTTACTTTATTATGTTTTATTTTTATTATTTTATTACTTCCCTTCTACGTGACTTTACCGAAAGAACCAAGAAGATGAATCCCTGCAGTCACGAAAGCTTTAAATCGGAGTATAGGAAAGGTAAACAAATCACCTAAAATATATAAGATATTTTTTTTTATTCTTACCAGGTTTACCAGGTTCAGATTCAGAGAAATTTAATTTCAGAGGCCCCTTGTCCCCACGTCCCCGTCTCCACGTGTGTGCCTCCATGTCCCAGTGTCTGTCTTTCCCATATGCCCTTGTCTCCATCTCCGTGTGTCTCCCCGTGTCCCCCAGGCCCTTGACTGCCCGCTGCTACAGGGCTGGGACGGGGATGAGTCTCTGCTCTTCACTCCCAGCGAAATCCGCACCCGCCTCTTGCAGTTCTTGTTCTGCAGGTGAAACCGTGAGGCTACCATCCTCACCACCTCCATCTTCACCACTCCATTCACACCATCCTCACCCACCTCACCACTCCATCCTCACCACTCCATTCACACCATCATCATAACTCCATCCACTTCATCCTCACCACTGACCACATCATGTGGCTTAAGGAGGTGATGTCGTATCTGCCATTCACTTCATCCTCACTCCTCCATCCTCACCCACCTCACCACTCCATCCTCACCACTCCACACTCCATCCTCACCACTGACCCAGCAGTCACGTGGCTTCAGGGGGCGATGTCGCATCTGCCATGCTAAGCATGCTGGTCAGTGCTGGGGTTGGTGAGGATGGAGTGGTGAGGATTATGGTTATAGGTGAAGCCTGAGGCCGAGTAGACGAGTTTGTTGGCGTTGACCTCTGATCCCATGATTTCTGCACTTGTGACTCCTGACCCCAAACCCAGGATTCACAGAAAGTTCCGGGAGAAGATTGATCTGCTACCCATTGCTGTCCCCTCCACGCCGACCTCTGACCCCAGACTCCGGCGTGAGTGGAGCCCTGAGGGCATCGAACTTCCCTTCACCACCCCATCCTCATCACCCCATCCTTACCACTCCATTTCACCATGCTGAGCACTCACTACGTCATCTCACCACTCCACCATTATCTTTATAGCCCTCACCACTTTCACTACTCCATCCTCACCAACATTACCTCCCCAGCCTCAACGGCCTCGCCAAGCAGAGGCCATGTTAGCTGCTGATCTCGGTGTTGTTTTGTTTGGTGGTAACCATCGGCTTGCTCTGCCGCGTCTCAGAGCTGGCCGGGTTCGGCGAGCTCTTGGGACTTTGTGCCGGTGACGACGTGGAGAGCGTCTCGGTGAGAACCCATCCGGCGCACACCGCACTACACTACACACACCACACTAAACCACACACACACCGCACTACACTACACACACCACACTACACCGCACACACACACACCGCACTGCACCGCACACAGTATGGATAGAGCAATGTACTATGAATCCAGTTACCCGAGTTCGATCCCCACTCACGGCCAACATCGGTAACGAATATCTGAACCAGTCCTGGGCCTCTAGGTCAACTCAGCCTTAATGAATACCTGGTGCTGTGTGTAAACATCAGCACCCCCTCGTGCGTCGTGCCGGCCTTCATAGATGCTCGTTAACGGCACTTGCCCCAAATGCCTGTGAAGGCTATACGGGTGATATTTGTGTAAAGTGTGTGCTCTCTAATTCCAGGGCACAGCTGATGTATCTCGGCAGCAGGAATTCTACAGGCGACTGCTGCAGCTCATCCACAGCAAGGATCGCGCAGAGAGGTGTGTTCCTTCCTATGTCTCTCTCCGTGTCTCCCTGTGTGTCTCTCTCCCCGTGTCTCTATCCGTGTCTCCCTGTGTGTCTCTCTCCCCGTGTCTCTATCCGTGTCTCCCTGTGTGTCTCTCTCCCCGTGTCTCTATCCGTGTCTCCCTGTGTGTCTCTCTCCCCGTGTCTCCCTGTGTGTCTCTCTCCCCGTGTCTCCCTGTGTGTCTCTCCTTGTGGCATTCCCTTGCTTTGTCTTTCCCTACTTGTGTATCCACTTGTCTCTGTACCTGTCGCTCCTAAATGTTTTGTGTCTGATTAAGATGTGTTCCCCGGTATCTTCTTAATCCCCCCTCCCCCCTCTGTCCTGCCCATGTCCTGCTCCTCCCCGTGCCATCCTCATCTCCGTGTCCTCCTCCACCTCCCTTAATCATCCTGCCCCTCTCCATGCTCTCCTCCTCCCCACGTCGTTGCAGGGCCACGGGCGAGGACTCTGCCCTGCAGAGCCACGTACTGGCGTCATGCTGGTTCACGGCGGAGCTGAGCACCGGGCAGCTGCTGGGGGAGCTGGCGACTGGGCGCCCGATGACACTGGGGCTGCCCCCCTTGCTGGAGCATCGTGGTGGCGGTGGCGGCACCACACTCGGCACGCTGCAGTGAGCGTCGCACCAGTCGCAGTGACTTCACCACCACCACGGTCTCGCATAGTACAATACCACAATCATGTTATTATTCTTGCTCTTGTTTACCCAGAACAGCCGCCACTGACTCATAACTCATCTGTAGGAGGGTCCCGCCAAGTTATCGCAGTACGGGGGGGCGATAGTTGCAACATATTGAGTGATTTGTGGTGCGATTCTTCAAATTTTAACCGTGATGCCAGCACACAGCGGCCTACTCTTGTGAATGGCGTCACGGGATCTTTAACGTCAACTCTTAGTAATAACCAGAGCGGCCGCCGCTGGATTCGAACCGTAGGCCTCTGCGACAAGCGGCGAACGTGCTACTGCTGGGCCGCGTCATCGCAAATGCAACGTGGACTTCAATGTAGTGTGTGGACTTCTTCCGCAGGCAGCAGCAAGATGAAGAGGAGGAGCAGCTGCAGGACCTGCAGCAGCGGAGAGACGCCCTGCAGCAGGAGCGGGAGGATGAGACGCGGGCACTGACGCAGCTGCAACGACAGCTGCAGCAGCAGCTGCAGGTGCCGTGTGGGTGCACGGAGATGTGTGCATGTGCCTGTGGCTGCGCGTTAGTGGTGAGCGCACTGTGCTACAAACACAGTGACTCGAGTCTGATTCCAACATCGGCGAAGACCAACATTGGTGAAGAATATATAAACCGATCCTGGGCCTCCCCTAGGTCAACTCGGTCTCAAATGAGTACCCGGTGTGGTGTGTAAATAAAGCGACGAGGGAGACAAAGGCGGTAGGGTGGGTTCTAGCCACCCTCGTGCGCTACGCCGGCCTTCATAGGTGCTCGCTAACAACACTTGCCCCCGCTGTCTGTGTAAATGCTAAACGGGGGATCTTTGTCATTGTTCCCTTGTGCAGGCCAGGCAAGCTGCACCATCGCACACCGTGCCTCCTGGGGCCCAGGAGGGGGCGACACAGGAGGCCACCCTGCAGGCCTTGTCCCTCGCCCTGCGCGACTGTCAGCGTCTCGCCGCCGACTTCTGCTCGCTGAGCGAGGGCGAGCTCCGCCTGCCGGCGCCGCCGGTCTGCGGCCGCTCGCCCCCCGCCGTGCCCTCCCGCCTGGGCCCCCTGCTGGACGAGCTGCACGCGCACCTGGGCTCGCTGGCGCAGGTGAGGAGGAGCGCTGGCACCAATCGTCTATTGCAGCTTGGGCTCCCAATGGTGCCGGCCGTAGCGGTGGCCAATGGTGGCACTGGTGGCGATGATGTTGATATTGGTGCCGTGGCTGATGATGTTGATGGTGTTGATGGCGGTGGAGCAGGCGGCTGACGCGCAAGCGCGGATATTGTCCGAGTGCCGCGAGATCCACTCCATGCACGACACACGGAGGGCTCGGCGCACGGAGCACAGCGCGGGTAAGACAGCGGCACGCGCGGCAGTGGCGCACTCGTCGACACACGCGAGAGACAAGCGAGTGACATGCAATGGCGACACTCTAAATGACGCACAATCCGTGAAACACACGCAGCAGTGACGCACAGCGCTGTCTGCAGGGGTGCGTTTATTGTCTCCTGGTGCTACGACCACTCACGCCGTCCCCCCACTTCCGCCCCCGTCCCCCAGAGTTTGAGAAGATAAAGCGCGACTCCAACTCCTGGGTGACCACGCTGGCTGAGGGGGCCGCGCTGTGAGTCGCCCCTTCCTCTCACACCGGGAGGGAGCCGCCACTTTCCCCGTGCCGTATTGGTACCGTCCTCGCTGCCGCTCACTAATAAATCTGTGCGTGAACATGAAGGCGCCTGTCTGTGTGCGTGTTTGTATGTGTGTGTGTTTGTATGTGCATGGTGCTCAGCCTCTACTGCACTCTTACTACGGCTGTCAAAGTGCTGCTGCTGCCGCCGGTGACAGAGAGAGTATTTTGACTAGTGGCATTTGTACCCCAGGGTCAGAAGCGATGTATAATGTAACGACATACTTGATGGAGGGGAGGTTAAATCATATACAGTACAACGTCTTATATCCGACCTTCAAGTATCTACCCTGAGCGATCACCGCCCACGCCCAGTGTAGTATTTGTGCACTGGGTGTAACTGGTTTTCTACAGATGTTCACTAATCTGGCCTATTCGGTCCTCAGTGAGTGGAATGTGTGGTGTCGTATCGGAGAGCATTCTGACCCTGCGGTCCAAATCCTTCGGAGGTCTAACTCCTCTATCTCTAACCCGTTGCCGCCCGGGGGTCGACAGCCTCAGGCCGGGCTGACCTGGTTGTGCCGCGGGGGCGTTGGGCCCGGCAGCTCGGCCGTGTCGGCAGGCGGCGGTGAGGCACTTTCGTCCTTGGGCTCGTTGAGCTTCACGGCGCCGCACGTCACAAACTCCACGGCGCAGGCGCGGAACTGCGCAGAGACGAAGGGACCACCGCAGTGAGCACCCCGCGGGTGAAATGGTGGGGGGGGGGGGTGGGCGTTCAGATATCGCGAGCTGGCGTTGCTGAGAGCGATGGCTAAACGGAGCTCTGGTGTCGAGGTGCGGGAGCCCTGGTCTGGGAGTGACTGCACCTGAAGGCAGATGAGCCTCTTGAGGGGCAGTGGCGACCCTGGGTAGTCTGGTGATTGTTAAACGCCGACGAGCCTCTTGGGGGCCGATGGCACCGCAACGCCCTCGTCGATACTGCGGGGACGCTAACCGTCTGGCTCACAGTGGACTTTCAAGATCACGTGGTGTTTTAAAATGAGCAGGCCTCATATGCCAGCGTCACGGTCAAAACATCTCGATTCGAATTAATAACGTCCCAACAGGCAGGGTTAGCAAAACGACACGAGCCCTCGCTCCTGAAGCCCTCTCGTCGTAGACAGCAGACCCCGACGTTGGCAACAATCTGCTGAACATATTGCCATACACGTAGTCGGCTTGCACGACCAATATCCATAATAGAGGTTTTGTTGGGTTCGATCGCGTAAATATATAAATGTGTCGTTAAACCCGCCGCCACCCGACACAGCCAACTATTAAAGTTTGTCGCTAAACAGAACGTGCCAATTCGTTACTAGTACAGCGTCACGGTGTGTTGGAGTACTCGGATTGTAAATGTGGATTTGTAAATGCTGTGTACTAGTAACGAATTGGCACCTTCTGTTTACGTGACAAACCTCACTAATTGGCTGTGTCGGGTGGCGGCGAGTTGAACGACACATTTATATTTTACGCGATCTAACCCAACAAACCTTTATTATGGATATTACCATACACAGGAATAAAATAGAATGGTCCAAATTTGCCTATTCCGAAAAAATTAAGTGCAGTAATATTATAATTGGGAGAACACACAAACAACATTGCCCCCCCCCCAACTGCGAAACCACTGCCAACCGTGTCTGTGAAACTCGGCGTCACCTTGGTTCTTTATGGCACCCTCCGTGATGCAACAGCTCCAATACCAAAGGCACTACCCAGGTTTCTCTTGAGTTCCCACCCGGTTGAACAAAATACACGACTTTGTGTGGTTTGATGCAGGGCTCACTTGGCGGTTGAGGAAGAAGTAGATGATGGGGTTGTAGATGGGGCTCGTTTTGGCGAAGTACATGGGCAGCGTTGCCACCAGCGGGGGGATCTGCGTGCCCGGTGAGAGCACCACACAGAGCGCCAGCACCGTGTAGGGCAACCAGCACGCCATGAACGCGCCCACCATGGCCAGCACCATCACCGCGGCGCGCATCTCCTCCCGCGGGTCTGGGTGGCCGCCCACGCGCTTAATCTTCTTGTTCAACTGGCGGGGACACGGCAGAGGAGGGTGGGGGCTTTAAACAGGGGAGGGGGGGAGGGTGCGGGGGGGAGCAAGGTCTGGGAGTCACCTCCCTCTGACCCAAGCTCGGTCATCAATGACTGCACAAAAACACAATTGCGGCACATTCAATTTGGTTCCGCACTCAGTTTTACCAAAAAAAGTTCCATATGCAGGGCAGGTGAGAGAGTTTTACCATCACAACCATTTGCACCAGAGATTTTTGAAAGACGTAGCTCTGTGATGTCCACCTGCGTTCTATAGAAACGTTGGTTCCCAACCTCTCTGGACCAGGGGAGCAGTGGTAGACCTTCAAGTCCTGTCAGCGGGTCAAATGCTGGAACAGTTCCATGGGCCACTGCTCACGGAGGCGGCGTGGCCCACACAGTGGCCGAAGGACCACGGGAGGCTGGGACGCAGCGCTGGGTTGCAGCGCTGGGATGCAGCGCTGGGACGCAGCGCGTCTCGCTGCTCTGCTAGAGGTCCCGATGAGCTCTCCATATCGACACCGCGAGCACAATCGGGATGACATTTGGCGGGGGGAGGGGGGGAAGGTTTTTCAAAAGGGTTGACGGATCACAGGCGTAGGACGCCACCACGCCCGACTATAGCTCCTCCCATTCGGCAGTTGCCGCATTGGATGTTAACCGTGGTGGAGGTGTGGTGTGAGGGGGGGGGCTGTGTTGGGGTCCTTGGGAAGAGGGAGGGGGGGATTACCGTGTGCAAGGAGCAGAGCACGTTTCCGTATGAGAAGACGATGATGGAGACCGGGATCACGAAGCATGCCAGGAAGTACGAAACCTGAGAATACACACGGGTGGGTACTACTTTACTACTTCCCCAATACTCCACCTGTGCGTCCCCACTGCTTCCCCATTACTACACCTGTGCTTTCACCATGTTCTACTTTCCCGAAGCACCCCCCCCCCCCCGCTGCCCCCACCCACTCTTCCCACTTCCCCCCCCCCCCCCCACGCTTCCTCACATGTCTTCCCCCACGCACCAGGTACGTGTAGTTGCTGAGTGAGCGCCGCTCCCAGGCAATGGAGCAGGACGTCTGAACGCCCTCGGGCCCGTAGGCGCTCCATCCGAGCAGCGGCGCCACGGCCCACACGAGGCAGAAGGTCCAGATGAAGGCCAGGCCTCGGCGGGCACGGGGCCACCCGCCCCTCATCGAACAGCCGTGGGTCACCACCAGGCGCCGCTCGTAGGCCAGCAGAGTGAGAGACCAGAGGGACACGCAGCCTGGGGGAGGGAGACACGGGGAAGTAGCGCAGGAGCCACGGGGGTTGCTCGGTAGAACTTGAGCTGGTGAATGCTGCCAGCAATGCTGCCAGCATTCACCAGCAGCGGTGTCCACCACGGGCAGCTGATCACTCAGCACCATTTAAAAATATTGGGCGTCACCACATCCTGCCTCGTGAAGGTGGGAAACCCCCGTGTTATGATTTCAGAAACTTTGGACTCTTGGACTGCAGTCGATCCACGTGAGTTGTGGGTCCCGAATGGAGACTGCCAGTTGGATGGAGAGAGATAGAAACGAGTAAGCCGTGGAGCAGGTTCAGGACGTGAGAATTGTGGTTGCCGAACGACGTGGTTTGGCCGCGTTCTTCTCAGAGCTGGGACCTCGATGCGGAAAGTTCTGCAAGCCTCGGGGATGTCGGGAACGAGGCCGAGAGGCGGAACGAGAGAAGGGCGAAGAGGAAACCTCCAGATGGGGCGGGCAAGGTGGTGGAGCCACGGACCTGGCATTGGGCAGAGGACTGGAAAAGGTCACTTCCTGCTTCTGTCTGGAACAGAACCTCCTGGTGCCCTCATCCCCCTTGTGTGTAATGTCTGTATGTTGAACTTCTTTCGCATTGACTCCTGCACCTCTCTGCCGAACCCCCCTGTGACCCCAGTCTTCTATTACACTGCCCTCCCCCCCCCCCCCCCCGGCCGGTCTCACCGAAGTAGTTGACCGAGAATCCCTGAAAGACGCAGCCGGCGTGGCCGATGTGGCGCAGGGAGCCATGGAAGTTGGAGACCATGGCGATGGTGGTGCCGCACAGAGACATGAGCAGATCCGACACGCACATGCTGAGGATGAGCGCGTTCAGCGGGCTCCGCAGGGACGGGTAGCGGCAGGTGATCACGATCACCTGAAAACGCCGTCGCCACGACCTTCTCACTCACCATCACCACCACCGTCGCCTCCTCACCACCACCACCGTCGCCTGTTCACCATCACTGACACCTCTCCACGCCACCACGACCTCACCATCACCACGCACTTATCTTCCTCACCACTACACCATCACCATGACCTCATCTTCATCACCACTGCGACATCTACATCACCACCACCGCCTGTTCACCATCATCACCACGTCCTCACCATCACCACGCACTCATCTTCCTCACCACTACACCATCACCATGACCTCATCTTCATCACCACTGCGACATCTACATCACCACCACCGCCTGTTCACCATCATCACCACGTCCTCACCATCACCACGACCTCATCTTCCTCACCACTACACCATCACCATGACCTCATTTTCATCACCACTACACCATGACCTCATCTTCATCACCACTGCGACATCCACATTATCACCACTGCCTGTTCACCACCATCACCACGTCTTCATCATCATCACGACCTCCTTACGGTCACCATCACCTCCTCCCCAGTGAACATGGAATTTTGGGCCAACGGTTCCAACCAAATGCCAACGTTGGCCCAATGTTGCACGTTTACTGGGTCCCCATCACCACAACCACGCCCTCGCCACCTGCTCACTACCTGCTCGCCACCCCTCACCACCCCTCACCGCACCCTCCCCCTCATCATCGCGCCAGCCCCACCAGCGTATTGTTGACAATGGAGAGGCTGGCGTCGAGGAACATGATTGCCGCCAGGAAGCTGTAGCCGGCGGGGGGGAAGATGGTGGGGCCTGGCGTCACCGCGCCGGGCACCGCCACCGCCGTGCTGCTGCTCTGCTCCTGCATGGTCCTCACTGGGAAGGGGACGAGGAGGAGGAGGCCGCGAGTTTCGTGTCTCTGGATGGGCTCTTGCAATGAAGCCTCTCATGCTACCCACACCCTATCACAACCCCAATCCTAGCTCAACCCTAGCTCCACCCAACCCTAGCTCAACCCTAGCTCCACTCAACCCTAGCTCAACTCAACCCTAGCTCAACTCAACCCTAGCTCAACCCTAGCTCAACTCAACCCTAGCTCAACCCTAGCTCAACCCAACCCTAGCTCAACCCTAGCTCAACCCTAGCTCAACCCAACCTTAGCTCAACCCTAGCTCAACCCTAGCTCAACCCAACCCTAGCTCAACCCTAGCTCAACCCCAACCTTAGCTCAACCCTAGCTCAACCCAACTCAGGAGTCGACAACCAAAATAGTAAGAGACATGAATTCGGCACAAAACTCTTATTTCAAGAGCCGCAATGCATACATACAAACATGACGTCACGAAACAGTCCTTCAAGAGCCGCATGCGGCTTGGGAGCCACAGGTTGCTGACCCCTGCCCAGCTCAACCGTCGCCCTAGCAAAAGTGACCAGAGTCAATAGATGCGGAAATTAATGTAATTAAAGGTTCAAGGGGGAATCAATCTTGATTTCAAGCGTTCGTGACTGCAGGAATCCATACTCTTTGGTTCTTTCGGTAAAGTCACGTAGGTAGAAAAATAAAATAAAAGATAATAAATCACGACGTTTAGATCGCAACACAAGCGGTCGTCCTCGGGCGGCAAAATAATCCAGCAGTGGAACTGCTGAACCAGGAAGAGCACAGCGAGAGAGCTGTTACAACAAGACGCTATATATGTGGCGAAGGGCAAGCAGGCGGGGGCTGAGCTGGAAAGGAATTCCAGCTCAAGGTTGAAGGGGGATCAAGTATTTCACGGTGCAGCATTAATGAAACCGCTGTCGTGACGAACTAACCAGAGCTCAACCAAACATAACCGAGGTTTCTTCTTAGGCAGAGAAGAAGGTTAATGGAGAGAGGAGAGAGGAGAGGGTTAGGACAGACGAGAGTAGAGGGGATATCTTTGACGACGTCTGTGTCTCGTTACAGCTACACTGAGATAGCGAGGCGGGGAGGGAGCCTCACCAATTGTCTATCCCGGCGTGTCTCTCACCCGGTGTGTCTCACCAGTCGTGCTCTCGCCAGGTGAGCTGACAGGTGAGCTGACCGGTGAGTTGACAGGTGAGCTGACAGGTGAGCTGACCGGTGAGTTGACAGGTGAGCTGACAGGTGAGCTGACAGGTGAGTTGACAGGTGAGCTGACAGGTGAGCTGACAGGTGCCGGGCGTGTTGCTGTCCACGCCACGTTGCTCTGCGCTGCGGTCGGAGTGAGCCGTGAGTGGTGAGCTCACCGTGCCGGCATAGATGTGAGTCGGGGGGGGGGGGGGCGGGTGATTACATCTGTTTCCCAGCGGTGACAAATGGGGGGCACAGGGGGGAGGTACCAGGGCGGATAATGGATTATGAGGAGGGAATGGGAGGAAGGATCTGGATGAGAGAGCAGGAGGGAACAGAAGGAGAGAGGGAGGAGGGAGACGAAAGAGGGAAGTCGGTCAGAGAGGTAAAAGAGGAGGGAGAACTGCGTTAGAGGAAGAGGGGGGGGGGGCAGGAGGAAGAGGCAGCAGGAGGGAGGAAAAAGATGGAACAGAAAGAGGATGGAGCAGGTGGAGAAGCTGGCACAGAGAAGAGTGGGGTAGGAGGGCGAGGTGAGTGAGGTAGGAGGGCGAGGTGAGTGGGGTAGGAGGGCGAGGTGAGTGGGGTAGGAGGGCGAGGTGAGTGGGGTAGGAGGGCGAGGTGAGTGGGGTAGGAGGGCGAGGTGAGTGGGGTAGGAGGGCGAGGTGAGTGGGGTAGGAGGGCGAGGTGAGTGGGGTAGGAGGGCGAGGTGAGTGAGGTAGGAGGGCGAGGTGAGTGGGGTAGGAGGGCGAGGTGAGTGGGGTAGGAGGGCGAGGTGAGTGGGGTAGGAGGGCGAGGTGAGTGGGGTAGGAGGGCGAGGTGAGTGGGGTAGGAGGGCGAGGTGAGTGGGGTAGGAGGGCGAGGTGAGTGAGGTAGGAGGGCGAGGTGAGTGGGGTAGGAGGGCGAGGTGAGTGGGGTAGGAGGGCGAGGTGAGTGGAAGAGACGTCGCCAGGAACAGGAGGACGCAGGCTGGTGCAGGAGGGGGCAGCAGATTAACTCCGGGGCACCGTGGCCCCAGGGCCCCCTCCCCCCACGATCCCCGTGCGGAGCTGAACTCTTCGGATTACCACGGCCCCTTTGTGCCGCCCGTCCTTGGGACGTCTCCATAAAACCTGAATCCGATCAAAAAGCGGCGGAGGAAAAATTAATTTTGCCGAAAAGGATTGATTAGTAAATGGAATTTGTATCGTCCTGATGCCTCTTACAGAGCACTCACTCGGATTGCTCATGGCAGTTAAGACCAAAGCTGAGCGGTCATCGGGGCAGACAAGGCAGGAGGCAAGCGAGCTTTGCCTTTGGTCTGCGACCACATGGCCCGGAATGTATCGCTCCAGAACTCAGAAGCCAAGCTGGGTTGAGCCTGGTTGGTACTTGGATGGAGGACCGCTGGGGAAGACAAGGTGTCGTAGGCACGGGCGATTTTTCTGCACTTTGCAAAAAGTTTCAATGAAGGTCGCTTCTTAGCAACCATATCTGATCATTCGAGCAATCGATTCCTCTGTCGGTTATCGGTTCCATTCCACAACCCATTGGATAATACGAAAAGAGTTGGGGGAAGAAGAAATCAGTCTTTACCTCTTGTCTCCACGGGTGCCACTGAACATGGGAGGCAGGGCGGGGCTTGGGATCGTCATCGGCATCATCAACCTTGTCACACCAGGCGTGGCTTGTAGGGGGTTTCCAGCCTTCGTGGAAGCAGGATGTGGGAGTGGTCAGCCACTTTCTAAATGGGCCCGAGTAATCGACCACAAAAAACAGCTGTGTCGATCAGGATTTAGAGTCGAATGATCAAACTTAATCGACACGTTGACCCCATTCAGAGACCGCGTCTCATCCGGGAACACCTCCGCTATCACACCACACAGGCCAGAACTCACATGCAGAGATCCATTATCATCACGGCCAGCACCGTGGCGGTTTATTTATGCAACCCGAACCTTACAGCGCACATCACAGTGAGAGAGGGGAGCAACCAAGAGGGACCGAGACACGGCGACTCTCAGAGCGACGATTCAAACAGACGTTCTCATCCTATAGTCATCGTCGTCATCGCCATCGTTCATTTTGAATCGGCGGAGACCATGGCCACTCATCCATCAGCTACAGCCACTGAGCCGCACTTGGCAAAGGGGAACAAAGTGACCAAGGGGACCTCGGAGAAAACCACAGGGGGTGTGGGACCCTTGGGGGTGCAGATGGAGGCCGTGTGAGGTGGGCCCCGTGGAGGGTGGGTCCTGTGTGGAGGGTGAGCCCCGTGTGGAGGGTGGGTCCTGTAGATGTTCTTTGTGGAGGGTGGGCCCCGTGGAAGGTGGGTCCTGTAGATGTTCTTTGTGGAGGGTGGGCCCCGTGTGGAGGGTGGGCCCTGTAGATGTTCTTTGTGGAGGGTGGGCCCCGTGTGGAGGGGGGGCCCTGTAGATGTTCTTTGTGGAGGGTGGGCCCTGTGTGGAGTGTGGGTCCTGTAGATGTTCTTTGTGGAGGGTGGGCCCCGTGGAAGGTGGGCCCTGTAGATGTTCTTTGTGGAGGGTGGGCCCCGTGTGGAGTGTGGGTCCTGTAGATGTTCTTTGTGGAGGGTGGGCCCCGTGTGGAAGGTGGCTCCTGTAGATGTTCTTTGTGGAGGGTGGGCCCTGTGGAAGGTGGGTCCTGTAGATGTTCTTTGTGGAGGGTGGGCCCCGTGGAGGGTGGGTCCTGTAGATGTTCTTTGTGGAGGGTGGGCCCTGTGTGGAGTGTGGGTCCTGTAGATGTTCTTTGTGGAGGGTGGGCCCCGTGTGGAAGGTGGCTCCTGTAGATGTTCTTTGTGGAGGGTGGGCCCTGTGGAAGGTGGGTCCTGTAGATGTTCTTTGTGGAGGGTGGGCCCCGTGTGGAAGGTGGCTCCTGTAGATGTTCTTTGTGGAGGGTGGGCCCTGTGGAAGGTGGGTCCTGTAGATGTTCTTTGTGGAGGGTGGGCCCCGTGGAGGGTGGGTCCTGTAGATGTTCTTTGTGGAGGGTGGGCCCTGTGGAAGGCCAGCCAGGGCCCGTCAGTCGCGGAGCTGGTAGTACTTCCCGCTGACGGGGTCGAAGTAGCAGTCGAGGCACGGGTCGTACAGCAGCTCCAGCATGTCCTCGTCACCGGCGGGGGCGGCGTCTACGCCAAACGGCACTGCGGTGAGCGTGGTGAGAGCTGTGGTGTCGTGAATGGCGAGTCGTGTAAGCGGTGATGAGAGGTGTGAGAAGAGGCGTATGATGTGATGAGTGCTGTGTGATGAGCAGCGTGCTGAGTGGGTTGTGTTAGTCGGTATGGTGTACGGTGCTCGGAGTGGTGAACGCTGTGTGGGATGCTGTGCTGTGTGGAGTGGTGAGTGCTGTGTGGAGTGAGTGCTGTGTGGAGTGAGTGCTGTGTGGAGTGGTGAGTGCTGTGTGGAGTGGTGAGTGCTGTGTGGAGTGGTGAGTGCTGTGTGGAGTGAGTGCTGTGTGGAGTGGTGAGTGCTGTGTGAAGTGGTGAGTGCTGTGTGGAGTGAGTGCTGTGTGGAGTGGTGAGTGCTGTGTGGAGTGGTGAGCGCTGTGTGGAGTGAGTGCTGTGTGGAGTGGTGAGTGCTGTGTGGAGTGGTGAGTGCTGTGTGGAGTGGTGAGTGCTGTGTGGAGTGAGTGCTGTGTGGAGTGAGTGCTGTGTGGAGTGGTGAGCGCTGTGTGGAGTGAGTGCTGTGTGGAGTGAGTGCTGTGTGGAGTGGTGAGTGCTGTGTGGAGTGGTGAGTGCTGTGTGGAGTGGTGAGCGCTGTGTGGAGTGAGTGCTGTGTGGAGTGGTGAGTGCTGTGTGGAGTGAGTGCTGTTTGGAGTGGTGAGTGCTGTGTGGAGTGGTGAGTGCTGTGTGGAGTGAGTGCTGTGTGGAGTGAGTGCTGTGTGGAGTGAGTGCTGTGTGGAGTGGTGAGTGCTGTGTGGAGTGGTGAGTGCTGTGTGGAGTGGTGAGTGCTGTGTGGAGTGGTGAGTGCTGTGTGGAGTGAGTGCTGTGTGGAGTGGTGAGTGCTGTGTGGAGTGGTGAGTGCTGTGTGGAGTGAGTGCTGTGTGGAGTGAGTGCTGTGTGGAGTGGTGAGTGCTGTGTGGAGTGAGTGCTGTGTGGAGTGGTGAGTGCTGTGTGGAGTGGTGAGCACTGTGTGGAGTGGTGAGTGCTGTGTGGAGTGAGTGCTGTGTGGAGTGGTGAGTGCTGTGTGGAGTGAGTGCTGTGTGGAGTGAGTGCTGTGTGGAGTGGTGAGTGCTGTGTGGAGGGAGCGCTGTGTGGAGTGGTGAGCGCTGTGTGGAGTGAGTGCTGTGTGGAGTGAGTGCTGTGTGGAGTGAGTGCTGTGTGGAGTGGTGAGTGCTGTGTGGAGTGAGTGCTGTGTGGAGCGAGTGCTGTGTGGAGTGGTGAGTGCTGTGTGGAGTGAGCGCTGTGTGGAGTGAGTGCTGTGTGGAGTGAGTGCTGTGTGGAGTGGTGAGTGCTGTGTGGAGTGGTGAGTGCTGTGTGGAGTGAGTGCTGTGTGGAGTGGTGAGTGCTGTGTGGAGTGGTGAGTGCTGTGTGGAGTGGTGAGTGCTGTGTGGAGTGAGTGCTGTGTGGAGTGAGTGCTGTGTGGAGTGGTGAGTGCTGTGTGGAGTGGTGAGTGCTGTGTGGAGTGAGTGCTGTGTGGAGTGGTGAGTGCTGTGTGGAGTGAGTGCTGTGTGGAGTGGTGAGTGCTGTGTGGAGTGGTGAGTGCTGTGTGGAGTGGTGAGCGCTGTGTGGAGTGAGTGCTGTGTGGAGTGGTGAGTGCTGTGTGGAGTGAGTGCTGTGTGGAGTGGTGAGCGCTGTGTGGAGTGAGTGCTGTGTGGAGTGGTGAGTGCTGTGTGGAGTGGTGAGTGCTGTGTGGAGTGAGTGCTGTGTGGAGTGAGTGCTGTGTGGAGTGGTGAGTGCTGTGTGGAGTGGTGAGCGCTGTGTGGAGTGAGTGCTGTGTGGAGTGGTGAGTGCTGTGTGGAGTGGTGAGCGCTGTGTGGAGTGAGTGCTGTGTGGAGTGGTGAGTGCTGTGTGGAGTGGTGAGTGCTGTGTGGAGTGAGTGCTGTGTGGAGTGGTGAGTGCTGTGTGGAGTGGTGAGTGCTGTGTGGAGTGGTGAGTGCTGTGTGGAGTGAGTGCTGTGTGGAGTGAGCGCTGTGTGGAGTGGTGAGTGCTGTGTGGAGTGGTGAGCGCTGTGTGGAGTGAGTGCTGTGTGGAGTGGTGAGTGCTGTGTGGAGTGGTGAGTGCTGTGTGGAGTGAGTGCTGTGTGGAGTGGTGAGTGCTGTGTGGAGTGGTGAGTGCTGTGTGGAGTGAGTGCTGTGTGGAGTGAGTGCTGTGTGGAGTGGTGAGTGCTGTGTGGAGTGAGTGCTGTGTGGAGTGGTGAGCGCTGTGTGGAGTGGTGAGTGCTGTGTGGAGTGAGTGCTGTGTGGAGTGGTGAGTGCTGTGTGGAGTGAGCGCTGTGTGGAGTGGTGAGTGCTGTGTGGAGTGAGTGCTGTGTGGAGTGGTGAGTGCTGTGTGGAGTGAGTGCTGTGTGGAGTGGTGAGTGCTGTGTGGAGTGAGCGCTGTGTGGAGTGGTGAGCGCTGTGTGGAGTGAGTGCTGTGTGGAGTGGTGAGTGCTGTGTGGAGTGAGTGCTGTGTGGAGTGGTGAGTGCTGTGTGGAGTGAGTGCTGTGTGGAGCGAGTGCTGTGTGGAGTGGTGAGTGCTGTGTGGAGTGAGCGCTGTGTGGAGTGGTGAGTGCTGTGTGGAGTGAGTGCTGTGTGGAGTGAGTGCTGTGTGGAGTGGTGAGTGCTGTGTGGAGTGGTGAGTGCTGTGTGGAGTAAGTGCTGTGTGGAGTGGTGAGTGCTGTGTGGAGTGGTGAGTGCTGTGTGGAGTGGTGAGTGCTGTGTGGAGTGAGTGCTGTGTGGAGTGAGTGCTGTGTGGAGTGGTGAGTGCTGTGTGGAGTGGTGAGTGCTGTGTGGAGTGGTGAGTGCTGTGTGGAGTGAGTGCTGTGTGGAGTGGTGAGTGCTGTGTGGAGTGAGTGCTGTGTGGAGTGGTGAGTGCTGTGTGGAGTGGTGAGCACTGTGTGGAGTGAGTGCTGTGTGGAGTGGTGAGTGCTGTGTGGAGTGAGTGCTGTGTGGAGTGGTGAGCGCTGTGTGGAGTGAGTGCTGTGTGGAGTGGTGAGTGCTGTGTGGAGTGGTGAGTGCTGTGTGGAGTGAGTGCTGTGTGGAGTGGTGAGCGCTGTGTGGAGTGGTGAGTGCTGTGTGGAGTGAGTGCTGTGTGGAGTGGTGAGTGCTGTGTGGAGTGAGCGCTGTGTGGAGTGGTGAGTGCTGTGTGGAGTGAGTGCTGTGTGGAGTGGTGAGTGCTGTGTGGAGTGAGTACTGTGTGGAGTGGTGAGTGCTGTGTGGAGTGAGCGCTGTGTGGAGTGGTGAGCGCTGTGTGGAGTGAGTGCTGTGTGGAGTGAGTGCTGTGTGGAGTGGTGAGTGCTGTGTGGAGTGAGTGCTGTGTGGAGTGGTGAGTGCTGTGTGGAGTGAGTGCTGTGTGGAGCGAGTGCTGTGTGGAGTGGTGAGTGCTGTGTGGAGTGAGCGCTGTGTGGAGTGGTGAGTGCTGTGTGGAGTGAGTGCTGTGTGGAGTGAGTGCTGTGTGGAGTGGTGAGTGCTGTGTGGAGTGAGTGCTGTGTGGAGTGAGTGCTGTGTGGAGTGGTGAGTGCTGTGTGGAGTGGTGAGTGCTGTGTGGAGTGGTGAGTGCTGTGTGGAGTGAGTGCTGTGTGGAGTGAGTGCTGTGTGGAGTGGTGAGTGCTGTGTGGAGTGGTGAGTGCTGTGTGGAGTGGTGAGTGCTGTGTGGAGTGAGTGCTGTGTGGAGTGGTGAGTGCTGTGTGGAGTGAGTGCTGTGTGGAGTGGTGAGTGCTGTGTGGAGTGGTGAGCGCTGTGTGGAGTGAGTGCTGTGTGGAGTGGTGAGTGCTGTGTGGAGTGAGTGCTGTGTGGAGTGGTGAGCGCTGTGTGGAGTGAGTGCTGTGTGGAGTGGTGAGTGCTGTGTGGAGTGGTGAGTGCTGTGTGGAGTGAGTGCTGTGTGGAGTGAGTGCTGTGTGGAGTGGTGAGTGCTGTGTGGAGTGGTGAGCGCTGTGTGGAGTGAGTGCTGTGTGGAGTGGTGAGTGCTGTGTGGAGTGGTGAGCGCTGTGTGGAGTGAGTGCTGTGTGGAGTGGTGAGTGCTGTGTGGAGTGGTGAGTGCTGTGTGGAGTGAGTGCTGTGTGGAGTGGTGAGTGCTGTGTGGAGTGGTGAGTGCTGTGTGGAGTGAGTGCTGTGTGGAGTGGTGAGTGCTGTGTGGAGTGGTGAGTGCTGTGTGGAGTGGTGAGTGCTGTGTGGAGTGAGTGCTGTGTGGAGTGAGCGCTGTGTGGAGTGGTGAGTGCTGTGTGGAGTGGTGAGCGCTGTGTGGAGTGAGTGCTGTGTGGAGTGGTGAGTGCTGTGTGGAGTGGTGAGTGCTGTGTGGAGTGAGTGCTGTGTGGAGTGGTGAGCGCTGTGTGGAGTGAGCGCTGTGTGGAGTGGTGAGTGCTGTGTGGAGTGAGTGCTGTGTGGAGTGGTGAGTGCTGTGTGGAGTGGTGAGTGCTGTGTGGAGTGGTGAGTGCTGTGTGGAGTGGTGAGTGCTGTGTGGAGTGAGTGCTGTGTGGAGTGAGTGCTGTGTGGAGTGGTGAGTGCTGTGTGGAGTGGTGAGTGCTGTGTGGAGTGGTGAGTGCTGTGTGGAGTGAGTGCTGTGTGGAGTGGTGAGTGCTGTGTGGAGTGAGTGCTGTGTGGAGTGGTGAGTGCTGTGTGGAGTGGTGAGCGCTGTGTGGAGTGAGTGCTGTGTGGAGTGGTGAGTGCTGTGTGGAGTGAGTGCTGTGTGGAGTGGTGAGCGCTGTGTGGAGTGAGTGCTGTGTGGAGTGGTGAGTGCTGTGTGGAGTGGTGAGTGCTGTGTGGAGTGAGTGCTGTGTGGAGTGAGTGCTGTGTGGAGTGGTGAGTGCTGTGTGGAGTGGTGAGCGCTGTGTGGAGTGGTGAGCGCTGTGTGGAGTGAGTGCTGTGTGGAGTGGTGAGTGCTGTGTGGAGTGGTGAGCGCTGTGTGGAGTGAGTGCTGTGTGGAGTGGTGAGTGCTGTGTGGAGTGGTGAGTGCTGTGTGGAGTGAGTGCTGTGTGGAGTGGTGAGTGCTGTGTGGAGTGGTGAGTGCTGTGTGGAGTGGTGAGTGCTGTGTGGAGTGAGTGCTGTGTGGAGTGAGCGCTGTGTGGAGTGGTGAGTGCTGTGTGGAGTGGTGAGCGCTGTGTGGAGTGAGTGCTGTGTGGAGTGGTGAGTGCTGTGTGGAGTGGTGAGTGCTGTGTGGAGTGAGTGCTGTGTGGAGTGGTGAGTGCTGTGTGGAGTGGTGAGCGCTGTGTGGAGTGGTGAGTGCTGTGTGGAGTGAGCGCTGTGTGGAGTGGTGAGCGCTGTGTGGAGTGAGTGCTGTGTGGAGTGAGTGCTGTGTGGAGTGGTGAGCGCTGTGTGGAGTGGTGAGCGCTGTGTGGAGTGGTGAGCGCTGTGTGGAGTGGTGAGTGCTGTGTGGAGTGAGTGCTGTGTGGAGTGAGTGCTGTGTGGAGTGGTGAGTGCTGTGTGGAGTGGTGAGTGCTGTGTGGAGTGAGTGCTGTGTGGAGTGAGTGCTGTGTGCAGTGGTGAGTGCTGTGTGGAGTGGTGAGTGCTGTGTGGAGTGAGTGCTGTGTGGAGTGGTGAGTGCTGTGTGGAGTGGTGAGTACTGTGTGGAGTGAGTGCTGTGTGGAGTGGTGAGTGCTGTGTGGAGTGGTGAGTGCTGTGTGGAGTGAGTGCTGTGTGGAGTGGTGAGTGCTGTGTGGAGTGAGTGCTGTGTGGAGTGGTGAGTGCTGTGTGGAGTGAGTGCTGTGTGGTGAGTGCCGTGTGGAGTGGTGAGTACTGTGTGGATTGGTGAGTGCTGTGTGGAGTGGTGAGTGCTGTGTGGAGTGAGTGCTGTGTGGAGTGAGCGTTGTGGTGAGGGTGTCACCTGGGCTGCTATGGAGGCTGTCGCGGGTAGTGAGCTGCATCCTCTCACTGGGCAGGATGATGGGGGGGCTGTACCCCCTACTCACGCACAAAGACAAAGATCCCCCGTGTAGTCTTAGCAGACCGTTGGGGTAAGTCCTGTTGGCGAGCACCTATGAAGGCCTGTACGGTACACGAGGGGGTGGGTGGCCAACAACACGCCCGGCCACCTTTGTCTCCCCAGTACTGAAGTTTTACACGACATAAGTTACACGTTTAAGGCTGAGTCAACCTAGTGGAGAGCCGGGACTGGTTCAGATATTCGCCTACTTATATTAGCCATGACCGAGAATCGAACTCAGTTTGACATTATGTTTATAATTAGCTTCAGGTTCATTGTTAGTGCAAGCAGCAGTGTTGGTGCTGGAGTCAGTGTTAATACTGGCGGCAGTGTTCATGTCTTTATCATGGCTGCAGCCAGTTATGATCAGGGTCAATGTTAGTGCTAGGGTGAAGGTTAGTGCGAGGATCTTTGTGAGTTCCAGAGTCAGTATCGTCAACGATTGTGCATGGGTCAGTATAGAAATCGTGATTATAGTCCGGGTCATGGGTCAGTGTTAGTGCTAGGGTCATGGGTTAGTGTTAGTGCTAGGGTCATGGGTCAGTGTTAGTGCTAGGGTCATGGGTCAGTGTCAGTGCTAGGGTCATGGGTCAGTGTCAGTGCTAGGGTCATGGGTCAGTGTCAGTGCTAGGGTCATGGGTCAGTGTTAGTGCTAGGGTCATGGGTCAGTGTCAGTGCTAGGGTCATGTGTCAGTGCTAGGGTCATGGGTCAGTGTTAGTGCTAGGGTCATGGGTCAGTGTCAGTGCTAGGGTCATGGGTCAGTGTCAGTGCTAGGGTCATGGGTCAGTGTCAGTGCTAGGGTCATGGGTCAGTGTCAGTGTCAGTGCTAGGGTCAGTGTCAGTGCTAGGGTCATGGGTCAGTGTTAGTGCTAGGGTCATGGGTTAGTGTCAGTGCTAGGGTCATGGGTCAGTGTCAGTGTCAGTGCTAGGGTCAGTGTCAGTGCTAGGGTCATGGGTCAGTGTCATTGCTAGGGTCATGGGTCAGTGTCAGTGCTAGGGTCATGGGTCAGTGTCAGTGCTAGGGTCATGGGTCAGTGTCAGTGCTAGGGTAATGGGTCAGTGTTAGTGCTAGGGTCATGGGTCAGTGTCAGTGCTAGGGTCATGGGTCAGTGTCAGTGCTAGGGTCATGGGTCAGTGTCAGTGCTAGGGTCAGGGCTGTGGCTGGCAGCGCGCACCGCGTGGAGGACTGAGCCAGGTCCTCCTCATCGCCCGTCCGTCGCGATAGCAGCAGCTGCATCTCCTGCTGATACCGCGAGCCCTGGGGTTTGGGGGGGGGGGACAAGTAGCAGGAGGGGGGGAGGCAGGCATCAAAGAAGGGGAAGAATGTGGGGGGCCCTGGCAATCGTACCATCACTCAGATTGCCCCCTCACCTCACCGACTGGGGGAGGGAGCGGGTGGGGGCAGCTCCAAATGTCGATCCCGTGCCAGTGCCGCTGCTAAAACTTCTGGGAGACTCGCTCGGGTCGCATGGTAAGCTGGCAGCCTCCTTCTCCCTCAGCTCCGCCCACTTTCACATAGCACCACCCACTCAACCACGAGCCCCACCCACGCAGTGAGTGGCCTATCTGTGTAACACTGCTCATGTGTCCCGCTTGCACCTGTGTCAGGCAGCGTCACCTGCCATTCGTATCTTGAGTCGAGCACGAGGCCAGGAATATTTAAAATCAAGGCAAAATCCGGAGTTTCAAAAATGTGTCGGTCCGGCGCCGGGGGTGATAGGAGGGGCACTCGGACAGCCTCTTTGAGTTGAATGGGACTGCCCCAGTCAAACGACGAAGTTTGGAAGTGTTGGTACCTGCTGCAGGTAGCAGTGCTAATCCTATTGCTGCGGTGTAGTTGTTGTAATCTTTTATCTGTGCTGATGCTATCACTGAGGTGCGGCTCTGTCAGGGCCGGCGTGCAGCGTCGTCACACCACTGGGGTCCCCGGGCCCGTGAGGATGCAGCTCCCGGCGTCGTCGCTGCTCAGGCTCCTCTCGCTGTCGCTGCCGAAGCTCATGAGGGCGCGTTCGTGCCCCACCGGGGGGCCCCTGGCGCTGCTGCCGCCCCCCCACTCGCCCCGCGCCTCCGCCAACTGCTGCCGCTGGAGGCTGGCGAGCACGCTGGCCTCCAGCGAGTCTGGGGGGCCCAGGGGGACCCTGTGGACCCCCGCTGTGCCCAGTACCCAGGACGGCGGAACGGCACCGTTCCTGTTCTAAATGCGGGGGGACGCACAGAGAGACCCGGGCTTGAACTGGAAACCTTTTGATTTTGAGTCAGTGGTTCTCACCACCACCACAATTACCATCATCATAATCAAACACGAAATCCAGGTGACAGAATAGTTCATTTTAAAAAAGTCAGAAAGGAATAAAATACATAACAGGTGTCGTTTCAGGTAGTGGCACTCCTTCATAGCACATGGACCATTGTACCCTGGTAAAAATATATATTTTAAGAATGTTTTCGGATAGACGATCTTAAATTGGCATGTTAATAGTTATCCATTAGTGGACATCAAGTCCCAGACAAAACCCTTCCAAAATCAAAAATGTGTGAAGCATACACGAATTTGTATTAAAAATAAAAGATTTAAAACTTAATGGCACATTGAATTTTTTGTAACCGTGTTTAATTTTGGTATCTTGTTGAAAGAAGGCGCATTGTCTACTCCGTGAGCCATTTTTGGGCCTCATTATTTCAATAGGATCAGAAGCTTTCATGATTTCACCGAAATGCATTTTATTGCAAGTAACATTTCACTGCATGATAACCGGTCCATTGGCACGGTGTTACTCTGTGCTTTAATTGCTTCACTGCGGAAGTGTAGTGGTTAGCGCACTGCGCTACAATCCCAGTAACCCGAGTTAGAATTCCGTTCACGACCAACACCAGAAACGATTATCTGAACCAGTCCTGGGTCTCCCCGAGGTCGACTCAGTCTCAAATGAGTGCCTGATGCGATGAGTAAACATCACCACTGGGGAGACAATGGCGGCCGGACTTGGTGCTGGCCACCCACTCTCTCGAGCACCGTGCCGGCCTTCATAGGCGCTGCTTGCGAACAGCACTTGCCTCAATCGGGGATCTTTGTCCGTGTGCGGCCGTCGTGCGAGGCTGCGGGGGACAGCACTCACCGTTGTTGCTCTGGGCGTCGCCACCTCCCGGAGGGAGCGTCGTGTGATGCGCGCCGTCCAGCCCGGGTCCCCGCTCCTCCTGCCGGTTCCTGGGACCTCTGCCCCCATCTCCCCGGCTTCACATGCAGGGAGCGACGTTAATAACAAGGTTTTATTTACCATCACGAGCCCAGGATCACAACAACTCATAGAACCCGGAGGGTGGAAAAACCGTTCCAACCACATTTACCCGGGACAGAGTCCTGAGACTCGGGACTGGCTGAGGCATTCCTTGAGATCAACTGGTCGAAGAGCATCATCATCATCATCATTGTCACGACAATTGAGACGACTGCAGTGACCCGGTCATTGCCCTCACTAACCTCCATTCGTGCTGGCGTTGGCTTTAGCTGAGGGCAGGACTGTAGAGGGCAGGGCTGTAGAGGACAGGGCTGTTGAGGGCAGGGCTGTTGAGGGTAGGCCTTGACTGGGGCTGGGCAGTCCGCTGCTGGGCGTGGGAGCCACGGCGGGTGGGGCGGGAAGCCGTGCCCCGGCTCTGAGGGGGGAGGCTCCGAAGTGGTGCCCCAGACCGGGGGGCCCCGATAAGGAGGGGGAGGGAGCGGGGGACGTGGAGGGGGAGCAGCCGCCTCGCTCCCACACCGCATGCGGGACGGACGAAAAGGTGAACATTTTGGTCATCGTGGAACCCCCATCTTTAGGGTCCAGAAGCGCCCCTCCTTCCCCCTCCGAGTCGGGCCCCAGTGATGCGTGGGTTTCATCGTCACCGACTGCGTCACTCTCCGTGTCACCTCCTCCTGCGTCGCCTTCAAATTCATTCCCCTCATAGCTGCCCCCATCACTGTCCAGGCCGCCCAGACTCAGGTGCAGCCGGGGGTCGGGGGTCGGGCAGGGGAGGGGCCTCCTGCCCCAATGGAAGTCCAGATCGTCGCCCAAATGCTTGGGAAACTTCCACCCGTCTGAAACGATCAACGATAGTCGGCGTACACGTGGTGTGTGTGTGTGAAGTGTGTGCATTATATTAGAGTGTACACACGCACGTGACCTTTAGTCAACTGTACACATGTACGCTCTCGTACACCGACGCTGGGACGTTCATACTTTTGTTATTGATGGTTCATATTTTTGTTATTGATGGTTCATATTTTTGTTATTTCTCAGGTAGATTGCTGAAATCAGGTGGCCAGGTTCGTAGCGCTGTGTGCTGACCACTGCACTACCGCTCTCTAGTATACTGCATACACATGCACGCACAACATATCATTAGCCACGGTCTATTCACTGCTGCATACGATCAGATCTCGTCAACGCACGCACGCTCCACGCAAACGACGAATAGGATCGACTGTTGAAGCCACGATCTGACGCTTGTATCGCGAGCGTGACCGATGATCTTCGACCGACGCACCCCGATGTGCCGAATGGCACAGACAGCTCACCTGTGCTCTGCGATGGAGTTGACACCGGGATGCTGATCCGCAACATCTCCCGGACAGGTGACATCTCAGGCGAACGCATCACGGGTGACATCTCGGGTGACCGCATCACGGGTGACCTCATCCCAGGTGACCTCGTCACGAGCGACGTGACCGTGGGGGACTTCCCCTGCAGGCGAATGCGATCCGGATCCGCACCCTCAATCCGGTTCCGTCTGCTGCTGCTGCCACTTCTTCCGCCGTCGCCCGTGCGCTCGCCCGACGGTTCCCGCTGCGGTGGCCGGGGCTGGTGCGGTGAGCCCTGGGCCCGCCCGGTGGGGCTGGCTGCAAGGGGGGCTCGTCGGCCAGGCGAGGGTCTGAGAGGGGGGCACGGCCCCTTGGCCTGCTCCTCCGCCTGCCTGTGAGTAGCAGCGGCGGTGTTGGGCTGCGTGACACACACGGCACCCAGCAGGGGGGGAAGGCAGGTGCGCAAGGGAGTGTCACTTGCCAACAAAGTCGCGTGTGTGTTCATGTGCGTGTGTGGTTAATCTGTGTGCGCATGCACGTGTGTGCTTGTGTGTGTGCCTCTGCATGTGTGTGTATGCCTCCGCATGTGTGTGTATGGGCACGTGCGTTTGTACTGCACGTGCGCATGGATACGTACGCGTGCGCACGCGTGTAGTTATCTTCACGTGCCTGCACGCTCGCTTGCACCTGCGTATGCGTGCGGTGCACGACGGTACGTTCGTGCGCGCAGTGATATACGTGCGCACGCACGCGTGTGTTACGCACGTGCACGCGTGTGTTTGTGTACTTGTGTGCGTGCATGCAACTGCGCTCCCTAACTGACCTCCCGGGCCCTGGCTGAGATTGCCTGTCTGCCGGAGGGTGGAGCGCGGCCCGGCATGCGGGACCCGAAGGCGATGTGCGACTCCGGGGGGGCCCCGCGGGCACTGGCAGCCCGAGATGCTGGGGGCCCAGAACGAGGGAGGGGTGTGCAGGCAGGTGAGGGGTGCACAGGTGAGGGGTGGGCAGGTGAGGGGTGCACAGGCAGGTGAGGGGTGGGCAGGCAGGTGAGGGGTGGGCAGGCAGGTGAGGGGTGCACAGGTGAGGGGTGGGCAGGTGAGGGGTGGGCAGGCAGGTGAGAGGTGCACAGGTGAGGGGTGGGCAGGTGAGGGGTGGGCAGGCAGGTGAGGGGTGGGCAGGTGAGGGGTGTGCAGGTGAGGGGTGTGCAGGTGAGGGGTGTGCAGGTGAGGGGTGTGCAGGTGAGGGGTGTGCAGGTGAGGGGTGTGCAGGTGAGGGGTGTGCAGGCGAGGGGTAGGCATGCAGGTGAGGGGTGGGCAGGTGAGGGGTGGGCAGGTGAGGGGTGTGCAGGTGAGGGGTGTGCAGGTGAGGGGTGGGCAGGCAGGTGAGGGGTGTGCAGGTGAGGGGTGTGCAGGTGAGGGGTGTGCAGGTGAGGGGTGTGCAGGTGAGGGATGTGCAGGTGAGGGGTGCACAGTTAGCTTCCCTGCATCCGGCCCTCGCGGCCCACTGCACCTCACCTCTCCACTTTTAAACGTTTGCTTTGTCGTTACTCGCTGCACGCGCCAGATGATTGTTAATAAATGCATCCAACGCGACACGGAGAGACTCCCAACTCAAAATCGGCATCACTGTGGCCATATTACTTTAGACAGCAGCAGCACAATTGGACGTTGTCCTGCCTATAACACAAGGCTGTATGCACTATGCACGCAGCATGGATATGTCACCTGACAAGCAGGGCATTCTGGGAGGATCGATCCCATGGTCACAATCGCACCTGTCACTGGATATCACCTTTTGCGTCCATTGTTATTAGTCTTGTGTGTCAGAGTTTCTTGTAAGTTACAGACAGTGGTTAGAATTGGTTATAGGGGCAAGCAGTGACTACCGGAGGCCTCTGTGTGTGTGTGCATGTACACGGAACAGGTTTACTACCAGAGGCCTCTGTGTGTACACAGCGAATGTGTGACTGTCGGGGGTGTTGGTGCTTGTAGAGGGTCCGGGTTGACTACCACTAGGCAGACTCGGCCTCAAATGAGTACCTGGTACAATGTGGAAACATTGCCGCTAGGGAGACAAAGGTGACCGGGTGCGGTGCTGGCCACCCATCCCCTCATGTGCTGTGCTGGCCTTCGTAGGTGCTCGCTAACAGAACTTGCCCCAACAGTCTGTCAAGGCTATGTGGGGGATCTCTATCTTTGTGCAAGGCATGGCATGACTACCGGAGGCCCCGGCGAGCTGGTCGCCAGAGCCGGCGTCCTGCGGGCGGAAGGCGGTGGCGTCCAGCAGGTGCGCCACCTGAGCGACGTCGGGCGGCAGCTGGAAGGCACGAGGAGACGGAAACCCTGCCCCAACCAAGACAGCTTCCTCCACAAACATCCTCCCTGCTGAGTTCAACTTCACTCCGCAAACACTCATGGATAAATCATTCTAGATTTGAAGTTTTCGTGACTGCAAGGATCCATACTCTTGGGTTCTTTCGGTAAAGTCATGTAGGTGAAAAAATTATAATAATAAAAATTGAAATAACTAAATTAAATCACGACGTTTCGATCGCAACACAAGCAATCATCATCACCTGATCATCACCTGAACCAAAGAGTACTCATGAATATAAAGTTGGCTGAACATCTAAATATAGGGCCACGGAGCTGAGGAAATGTTTGACGCCGGTTCTCGCTGCCTTCCTGCATCAGCTGTGGTGTCCCATGTCCCTGAATCTTAACGGCAACTGCAGGAGTAACAAATGCGTGTTGATTTATTCCACGCCCAATTTCAGGTTATTTTCCCAGTAATAGATGCAATACCCCCCACCGTGCCAACCATATTGAATTAGACCTCTCCTGTAGTTAATTCCACTTCTCATACTAGCTTCTTTCTCACCCCCATACAAAATACCACCTCCCTGTACCAGATTCACAGGAGGACAAAGGTGATAAACACAGCAGAGTATGTGAACCTAGGACAGTTATTGAAGCGTGATCAACTTACAGGATAACGAGGTGAACGAGAGTGGGTTGTAGTGATTTTGGAAATCTGGCAATGAAAAGCAACGTAGCTATGTGCCTAGAAAATAAGTGTTGTGTGTATTACACGCTATGGCATATGGATCAGAAAGCATGGGCAATGACGACGATAAATGAAACAAATGTTGATGTAAAAAAGAGACAGAGGAACACATGAATCAGAGAACATTGCAGTCACGAAAGCTTCAAATCTAGAAGTTAGAGAGACATCACATTGACTGATCACGAAGAGTCAGTGGGATTGGGCAGGACAGGTTACGGACAGAAGGGACGATAATCCCTGGTCGAGGCAAGGGAAGCAGAGGCTGCCACAGGAATGACGAAATGGGCTTGTTTGTGGGAGAAAGATGGATGGTTGCTTCACCACGAGTGATTACGACAGCTTGGGGAGGCCTTCATCTACCTGTGGATACATCGTGGCTGAATATGTTGAGTTGATTCCACCTGTTGTGTTAGAATCCATGATTTGCCAATTTCCGTCGACGTGATTCCCGGTCCCCCCCCCACCCCTAGCCCGAGCTCACCATCTAAGGGTGCCGTCTTGAGGGTGAGGATCTTCCGCAGGCGGCAGCTGGCGGAGATGGCGACTCCCTCGAGAGAGCTGAAGGTGCTGCCCGGGAAGGCGAGGGAGCTCAGCGAGGCCAGGTCCAGCACCAGCACACACCACTACATGCGCCGCATCGCACGCGACACACTCACCGCGTGACCGATCGCCCGGTTGTCATGTCCCCGAGCATGTGACTGACCACACCGACCATGTGCGTGGAGATGAGCAGAGTGAGATGAGAGGGGAGAGGTAGGAGAGTGCGTGGAGTGGAGTACAGCGACGTGAGAAAGGAAAAGTAGGAGAGGGCGTGGAGGGAACTAGAGTAAGATGATAGCGGGAGAGGTAGGGAGGAGCAAATCCATGGAGCTTTAATTCATGCAATTGAACCGGCATCAGATCGAGAGCTAGCGATTGGGGTGATGCGGTCTCATTTCTGGGCGCCCGTAAGGAGTCTGGCAACAGGGATTTTGTGTTGTGCACTTGCCACGCTGCGGGGGAGCGAGGCGAGGGGCAGGCGAGCATGCAGCTGTGTCCCTGCCACCTCCCGCTGGGCCGTGGACAGGTAGAGCCTCCTGCGCGTGGCGCCCAGGTCCTGCACACTACACGGGGTGGGGGGCACACTTTTCACTCGGGTGGAGGAGGGACATATGTGCGTGTACACACGTGTACGTGCGTATGTGCACGCATATAGCGGTTGCCACGCTGCACTCCAAACCTAGCGACCCGAGTTCGATTCCCGATCACGGCCAAAATCAGTAATGAATATCTGAACCGGTACTGGGCCTCCCCTAAGTCGACTCAGTCTCAAAATGAGAACCTGGTGCGGTGTGTAAACATCGGCGTGGTGCTGGCCACCCACCTC
Organism: Lampetra fluviatilis; assembly: GCF_964198595.1. Lineage (NCBI taxonomy): Eukaryota > Metazoa > Chordata > Hyperoartia > Petromyzontiformes > Petromyzontidae > Lampetra > Lampetra fluviatilis. Next base: position 5,179,515 of record NC_136314.1, read on the forward strand.
CTCGTGTGCCGCGGCGGCCTTCATAGGTTCTCCATACAGGACTATCCTCAAAAGTCAGTGAAGGCCATAGGGGGGATCTTTGTCTTTGTAGGGGTGTGTGCATGGGAAAGTGTTGTGTGGGGCCACTCACAGCAGCTCGAGAGAGAAATCACTGCCCGCCGCCTGGTTTAGCTGCACGGCGAGGAACGGCTGTAGGAGACTCACTGGTACGTGGGGACGGGGGGAGCGGAGGACACAGGGGTCAGGGTCAGTACAAGGGTCAGGATCCACCCTCTCGGGGTCCGTGTGGGGGTGACTTACGCTGCTGGTGGGAGTCCTTCGGGAGCTGCATGCGAGTCATCTGGGGGCTGCCCTCCAGCGTGTACACGAACCCCCGCACGTCGCGCGCGAAGACCTGCAGCAGCGCGACACCATGAACGGTGAGGCCCCCACATCGCTCGGGGACGTTAAAGCCCATCGTTCATTTAATCATATGCACATGATATGCAAATGAAAGGGGAAGCAGTGTTGCAGTGGTTAGCACACTGCTCTCGGAGCCAGCGACCTGAGGAGTTCGATTCCCGGCCAGGGCTATAACATCAGTGGCGGATGATATCTCAGCGAGTCCTGGGATACCCCCCACTTCACCAACGCACGCTGCCCAGTGTGGTGAAGTATGGTCAAACAACCTCCATTCACGACACGGTGTGGGGAGACCCTCAACCAGTAGTGGATAGACAAGAATGCTGCGCATGTACATCACGAGTTTACAAATGCATATGCATGAATAGCCAAGGCATATGGCGTTAGCCTGCACACCGGGTCCAGGGTGAGTTCACCGGCGTGCAGGAATTCCAGTGCGGAGGGGTTCCCTGGTATTGCTGCAAAGGTGCAGGTGGGGGTGCAGGTGGGGGTGCTGGATGGGGCGGAGGGTCAAGGACAAGACGGGGGCATTTCACCTTTTGGATGCAGCTGGTGCCCCCATGTAGATGCCATCGTGCAGTGGGGTCTTTGCCCTGGGCACTGAACACCTCCACGCTTTCCCCTCCCTGACCAAGAGACAACATTAACAGTCATCAGCGGGGGACTCTGTGAAGCCTCCACCACACTGGGGGTCATATGCAGACACCGGGGCGGTCCTATACGGACGGGATCATATCCATGGGTTATAAATTGTGGTTTGGTCAATTATGATTTTTTAAAATATACCGTATATTGCCTTATTTGCCAGGGTGTCTCTGAGCGCTCTATGAATGCATGACCATTGAATTAAACCAAAAGTAGACGATATATAACTCAGAGAATACTGAAAATATGAGCTTCAAGATAAATGAGCAAGCAAAAGTAATGCACGAGTTCGATATAAAAAAGAGCAGCTGGTCTTTTTGGTTCATTCGGTAAAGTGACGTAGAAGGGAAATAATAAAATAATAAAAATTTAACATAATAAAATACAATTCTCACGACGTTTCGGCCACAATGCAAGCAGCCGTCCTCAGGTGAAGAATGAATGAACAAGTTAATTTAGACGCTGTCTTTCCGACAGCCCTGTTCTTCACCTGAGGACGGCTGCTTGCGTTGTGGCCGAAACGTCGTGAGAATTATATTTTATTATGTTTTATTTTTATTATTTTATTATTTACCTCCTACGTGACTTTACCGAAAGAACCAAGAAGATGAATCCCTGCAGTCACGAAAGCTTTAAATCGAAAAAGAGCAGCTGGGTAAACATGCCATGGGTGCGTCAACGTTGGCATGTTTTACTGGGAGAGTTACTGTCTGTATACCTCAGGCAATACTTAAAAGGCGGGCCGAGATCAAGCTTATGAAATAAAGAAACGAAGCAAACCAGGTCAAAGCACTGTGAAAAGCAACAAACCCGAGGCGGAGAGTTTTCAATTAGATCGTAAAATTGTCCGTGACGTGGGATCAGAAACGTGACCAAGAAAGTCGAACGTGGGCTGAATGGCGCTCGAAGCAACGCGTCGGAGTGACGGCATTGTCAGGAACCTCGAGTTCATAAGAGTCGCAACTTAGAGACGTGGCATCATCGAGTGTTGATAAAGGTGGGCTCGGCAAGGACAGGCTGTTGCTATAGATGACGATGATTGACGAGACCGGGAACGGAATATCAGCCGAAGGAGGGATCACGAATGGCACCAGCTCATCCCAACCACTTGAGGGGGGGGGGGGGCTTCATCCAGCAGTGGATAGAAATGGGTGATAGTAATACACGCGTGCGTTTTCTCAGCCAGGTCTCCATCCACGCGGAGCCAAACTCATTCATGGGACGAGCGACCAAAACGTCTCAAGTGGCAGCACTCTCCCGACAAAGCGTCTTGAGACTCAACGCCGCTTCCCGATATAAACGACGCGCGTTGTTGTGAGGCCCCACGCAGACACCTGGAACTCTTTCTTGAACATCGTGGATCCTCGCGAGTCCCCGCCGTGCCCTGCTGGTGTATCCCGGTCACGCAAGAGGAGCCGCATTCGCTCGGATCCCCGCCGGACCGGGCCGCGGGGTCTCCCGCCGGACCGGGCCGCGGGGTTCCCCGCCTCCCAGGCGGCAGCCTCACCAGGCGACGCCGAGGCTTCACGTAGCACACAGGCCCGACCCTTTCTCCTCGGCCTGGAACCGCGTTTCGCTCGGCGTTGCGCGTGCGAATTCCGCCCCGAGACCTGTCGGAGTTTAAACAGATTGTAACAAATTAACTTTTAATTGTAACAACTATTTTTTTAGTGAAAACCGCGCCACTTTCGACTGTGTTTGTGTTGGCGTCCGTTGCCACGGAGACGCGACGCGGGGTTACGGTTCTTGGGTTTCTCGCCACGCGGGGCTGGCGGGTGAAGTTTGGTGAAGTGTGGTGAAGTATCGTGAAGTTTGGTGAAGTGTGGTGAGGTTTGGTGAAGTATGGTGAAGTGTGGTGAACTATGGTGAACTATGGTGAAGTGTGGCGAAGTGTGGTGGAGTATGGTGAAGTGTGGTGAAGTGTGGTGGAGTGTGGTGAAGTGTGGTGGAGTGTGGTGAAGTGTAGTGGAGTTTGGTGAAGTGTGGTGAAGTTTGGTGAAGTGTGGTGAAGTTTGGTGAAGTGTGGTGAAGTGTGGTGAAGTGTGGTGGAGTGTGGTGAAGTGTGGTGAAGTGTGGTGAAGTTTGGTGAAGTGTCGTGAAGTGTGGTGGAGTGTGGTGAAGTGTGGTGAAGTGTGGTGGAGTGTGGTGAAGTGTGGTGGAGTTTGGTGAAGTGTGGTGAAGTTTGGTGAAGTGTGGTGAAGTTTGGTGAAGTGTGGTGGAGTGTGGCGAGGTGTGGTGAAGTATGGTGAAGTGTGGTGAAGTGTGGTGAAGTGTGGTGAAGTTTGGTGAAGTATGGTGACGTGTAGTGAAGTTTGGTCAAACCCTACTCAAACTCGTACCACTGTAAGGCCTACAGAACGACGGACCTACTTTACGGGTTAATTAATACCTTTGTGGGAAATAACCTTTGTGGGAAAGCTGCCTTTAATTTACCATAATTACTGCAACTAAAACAGAATAATAATAAACAGGACCCTGCGGGGTGGGCTGGTAGGAATAATACTTAGTACCGGTACAGGGATATCGACCGGGTATAGAGGAGTTAAAGAAAAAAATACTGTATTCTAGTGTAACGTTAATTAAAAGTGTTTGTTTTGACAAGAAACGCTGTGAGATTTAAAGACTCGTAGTCTTTCATTTCCAAACGATCACATCTGAGATTAATTGACCTTAGATGGGGAAACTCGAATGCATTTACTAGTATAAAGGTGAAATAAAATAGAGGGAATAAACGGCACCTTGGTGCATTTTATGTCGTCTACATAGAGTTGAATAAACGGGCGTTTGGCATATTCATATAACAGTACTACATTGAGCAGTGTTTGTTTGGCACTTCGAGTTTTTATTCGCGCGCACGACATGGGTACCGAAAACAACCACGACTTTGAAGACCCCAATGGTTGTCTGGACGCCCACGTTGAAAAGATGCTTGCTGAAACAGAGACCGCATTTGCGGCTGGAACCCTTTACAAACTCGCAGTGAAAAGCGTCGTTTCCATGGACCCAGAACCAACCGCAGTTGGTGCTGCTATAACGGTAGCATCGCCACCAAACATGCAGCCAGCAGCTAAATAATCAAAGATTGCAGCACAAGTAGAAATACTTGCGTGTGAATACGATGTAGTGAACACGACAGAGATGTGGTGAACACGGCAGAGATGTGGTGAACACGGCAGAGATGTAGTGAACACGACAGAGATGTAGAGATAATAGTGAACACGACAGAGATATAGTGAACACGACAGAGATGTAGAGATGATAGTGAATACGGCAGAGATGTAGTGAACACAGCCGATGTAGTGAATACGACAGAGATGTAGTGAACACGGCAGAGATGTGGTGAACACGACAGAGATGTGGTGAACACGGCAGAGATGTGGTGAACACGGCAGAGATGTAGTGAACACGACAGAGATGTAGAGATGATAGTGAACACGACAGAGATATAGTGAACACGACAGAGATGTAGAGATGATAGTGAACACGACAGAGATGTAGTGAACACGACAGAGATGTAGAGATGATAGTGAACACGACAGAGATGTAGAGATGATAGTGAACACGGCAGAGATGTAGTGAACACAGCAGATGTAGTGAACACGACAGATGTAGTGAACACGGTAGAACTATAAGCGAGTGAATAGCAGCAGCGACGAGGCCTCTCGCTGCCTCTGCTCTGCCGCTGCCGGGCTGCAGATTCAGCCGAGTCAGGTACCACTGCCAATATGCACAACAACAACAATAAACGTGCTGCGTTTCATCTCTGTGTTAATAAGCCTGCTGCACTAGGCCTCACGAAGCCTGCCGCACTAGGCCTCGTGCCGTGCTTTTCGTGCACAAATAAGGCGATTAAATGTATCTCGTCTCTGTGTTAATAAATGTTTCTTGTCTCTGTGTTATAAAAACGTGCTGCGTTTCAGTAAAATAATTGTTTTTAAATAAACGTGCTGTGTTTCATCTCTGTGTTAATAAGCCTGCCGCACTAGGCCTCACGAAGCCTGCCGCACTAGGCCTCGTGCCGTGCTTTTCGTGCACAAATAAGGCGATTAAATGTATCTCGTCTCTGTGTTAATAAATGTTTCTTGTCTCTGTGTTATAAAAACGTGCTGCGTTTCAGTAAAATAATTGTTTTTAAATAAACGTGCTGCGTTTCATCTCTGTGTTAATAAGCCTGCTGCACTAGGCCTCACGAAGCCTGCCGCACTAGGCCTCGTGCCGTGCTTTTCGTGCACAAATAAGGCGATTAAATGTATCTCGTCCCTGTGTTAATAAATGTTTCTTGTCTCTGTGTTATAAAAACGTGCTGCGTTTCAGTAAAATAATTGTTTTTAAATAAACGTGCTGCGTTTCATTTCTGTGTTAATAAGCCTGCCGCACTAGGCCTCACGAAGCCTGCCGCACTAGGCCTCGTGCCGTGCTTTTCGTGCACAAATAAGGCGATTAAATGTATCTCGTCTCTGTGTTAATAAATGTTTCTTGTCTCTGTGTTATAAAAACGTGCTGCGTTTCAGTAAAATAATTGTTTTTAAATAAACGTGCTGCGTTTCATCTCTGTGTTAATAAGCCTGCCGCACTAGGCCTCACGAAGCCTGCCGCACTAGGCCTCGTGCCGTGCTTTTCGTGCACAAATAAGGCGATTAAATGTATCTCGTCTCTGTGTTAATAAATGTTTCTTGTCTCTGTGTTAAAAAGCGTGCAGCGTTTCAGTAACGTAATTTTTTAAATAAACGTGCTGCGTTTCAGTAAAGTAATTTTGAAGCGAAGTTTAAAGTTTTGCCGTGATGCGCCGGAAGCGACGGCCATCTTGTTTAATTCACATATCGCAGGGGGAGCGGGCGGCCATCTTGTCAGACAGGGTCATTCCAAGTGTTTGCAGTAGGGGGCGATGTTGATACACGGACGGACGGACGGACAAACGCGGACGGACGGACGGACGGACAAACGCGGACGGACGGACGGACGGACAAACGCGGACGGACGGACGGACGGACAAACGCGGACGGACGGACGGACGGACAAACGCGGACGGACGGACGGACAAACGCGGACGGACGGACGGACAAACGCGGACGGACGGACGGACACATTAATCTATTGGTGGTCTGGTCCACTTCGTTCCTACCAGTATAAACGTGCAGCCTCTTTAACCAACTGCTGGCTGATGGACAGCCCGCACCAGTCAGCCCGCACCAGTCAGCCCCTGATCAGTGCCGACCTCGTCACAGAACTCGGGGCCCACGCAGCACCAGGGCCCAGCCAGGGTTGGTGGATCACACGCAGATGTTGCTGTGAAACCCCCTCACCGTGGTCGGCGAGGAGGAGGAGGAGGCTGTGAATACTTCGGCTCGCCAGGAGGAGGAGGGGGAGGCAGGGCAAGTGGACTCGTGGCCATCTCTCGATGGGACCTCTTGGCCATCTCTCGATGGGACCTCTTGGCCATCTCTCGATGGGACCTCTTGGCCATCTCTCGATGGGACCTCTTGGCCATCTCTCGATGGGGCCTCTTGGCCATCTCTCGATGGGGCCTCTTGGCCATCTCTCGATGGGGCCTCTTGGCCATCTCTCGATGGGGCCTCTTGGCCATCTCTCGATGGGACCTCTTGGCCATCTCTCGATGGGACCTCTTGGCCATCTCTCGATGGGGCCTCTTGGCCATCTCTCGATGGGACCTCTTGGCCATCTCTCGATGGGGCCTCTTGGCCATCTCTCGATGGGGCCTCTTGGCCATCTCTCGATGGGACCTCTTGGCCAGTGCTCTCTGGTCCCACACTGGCGGCGGTGAGACGAGGCCACGACGAGGCTGCTGCTGCCTCTGGTCTAGGCCAATCAGTTTCAAAGACAATGTATATTGTTATTATCATCACAGTGTGGTTGCATGTTTTACCACAAGTTATGTGTGGTTAATGCAGACTTGATGCCTTGAAAAAAGGTTTCTACGTGGTGTTTGAACATATTAACACCTTCTGTTTTATTGCTAGAAAGGGACAACTTATTCCCCCCCCCCAAAAGTATTGTATTAACAAAACAATTGTGTACACAGAGGATATGAAATGGGGTTGACACCAGCACAAACACATTACGGATCGCGGTGCAATGGAAACCCGTCTAAACCGCATGTTTCAGTAAACAGAATAAACTCTATAACCCTGGGGTCGTCCTAAGCTCTGCTACCCCTGTAGGAGGAGAAGAAGAAGAAATGGACGGGTGAAAGGTGGAAGTGCCTAAATGCCCTCATGAATGCTCTTAAGAATCAATGCCCACTGGAGGTGAGGTCGTGAAGGAGCTCCGTGTTTGCTGGCAAGCTTCTTCCCTGCCCCTTCGTTTTGCACTTAGATTCTGTACAGCGGTAATTTTTGACAATGTATTGGCCCATTCTTGCAGTGTTGGGGGGGGGGTAAAACATTCTTAATCGCACACGCGTGTTCCCATCTGTACGGGAATAGAGCGTTGTCCCCTCGCGCAAGGCGTGGCCTTTTCTCCTGGTGCTCCGGCTTCCTCCTCCCCGCGTGAATAATAAACACAACTCCGTCATTCATTGGCTGAAAGCACCTTACAATTTAAAAACACGTGGCAGCAATTACAAATCGCTGAGTAACTCTCCCGAATGGATAACTAGTCTAGCTCACACGGAATCCCTGTGGTTGTGGCACAGTGTAGAGGCGGCAGGTGTAATTACAGGGCTTCACACACGAGGGCGCGCCGTCACCAAAGAGTCGGCTGGAGATCTTTCCGCCGTCCACGGCTCATCATCATCATCACGCGTGTCGCCCTCGCCATTGCGAGCATCAGGGCCTCCGCTAGAGGGCGCTCTGTGTGCAGCGCTAATTCGAGGAGAGTTCGACCGACTCTTTAGCACTGGTCTGGCGTCTTGGGAGAGGTGTCCGGCAAAACAACCCCCGACCTCCTCGCAGTGCCGGACGGGCAACTCTGTCGTGGACAGTGCTATGGCGTCTGTGACCACCACAGTGGCTAAACGGGGGCTCTGGACGGGTGCGAGGGGCTGGTAACCCTTCAATTCATTACCACGAAACTACGACTTAAACGTAAATCTGAAGTGGCAGCACCCACACTCTGACCCACCACACGCGATCTTGCCGATCGTCTGCTGAGTGGGCAGAGGCGGTGGAAGAGAGATAAGTGAGTGGTGGTGGATTTAATAAACTTTAACCATTATTTCAAATGCAGCGCCGATGTTTTGAATGACCCTCGTTTAAACAAGGTCACGTTAAAGGGTTTAACCCCTTTAACCTTTCACCCTTCATCATCAGCGGCAGCAGCAACTATGCTCAATCCACTGCTGGATTGTCGCATTGGAAGGCCTCTCGCGGTCCGACAATGCGATGATCATCCCAGAACATGCACGCAGGCGAGCCGATGCCATCGCTACGTCTCTCGACGTCAGTGGAAGTCCTCACGGACGCGTTCCATTGCTTGGCTGTCACTCAAGTCATTATTTTCTTTCCCACCGGCCCCATCATCTCTTGAAGCCAAGACGGGCCCTGCCTAAGCCCGTCTCTCTTACGGTTCTTGACAGCTTGAATCAGATGGGGATCTCGAGGGGAGGGGCGGGCGGGAGGACCAAATGTCAAGCATTTTAAATTGGGCTCCCCCATATTACGAAATGTAAAAAAAATGAATTTTCTCTGGTACATTTTAACAAAACACCAATTTTCATGGAACTCAAGTGGATCCGTCACTGGTTTGAGAGATGTCTTTACACCACGCACACAGCCGTCCGTGGGATACGGCGAATCAGGGCGACTGCCCCAGGCCCCACGCTTTGGGGGGGGGGGCGCGCTTCGGCGTCACAGTGTCAGATGTAATACTTCCAGTTTACTTTGAAGGCATAGGGGGGCCCAGGTAGTGGGATCTGCCCCGAGCCCCGCACGCCCTATGGACGGCCCTGCCTACGCATGTTGTCTAATCTGCGTGTCCCTCGATCCGTCTCTCAATGCAATTCCAAGCACGAGTCTGCTTCGTCTCCAATGCTTCCCACACGAGCCCTTTACAACGGCACAATTGACCCCGGCTAGCTTCTGGCGCGCGAGCAGTGCCAAGGATGCACCTTTACACCTTTCTTTTTGTCTTTTACCTTGTAACAAAATCTCAGGAGTGGCAGGATACAGTCAATTGACTTAAGAATTTGAGAGGGCTGAATCCTCCAGGGGGGAGCGGGGGGCTCCACGCCCCTCCCCCGACGCTACGGGACGAGTGTAACGGTGGGGGGTCCTGTGGGATCCCCTGCTGCGCTTTGTTCTCGCGGGTGATATGGGGAATGGGTGGGATCGCAGATGGATCGATGCGGTTTTCCGCAGGAGCGGTCTCTCTAATTGGATATTGATGGGGGCTCCGGGGAGCGGCCATGGGTACGCGGCGGTGGGGGCGGGGGGGGGCAGATACCCCCAGGGGGGGGGGGGGAGTGAGGGCCCAGCAACGGGGCTACGAGAACATGGAGACACCGACACACTGGGACATGGGGAGACAGGGAGAGGCGATGTCGAGGGATATGTGGAGACAGCGTGACACGACTCTGAGGAGACTGAATACAGAGACACAGGTGAGCGGACGTGGGGTGTGAAGAAAGGGACACGGGGAGACAGAGACATAAGAAGACAGGGGCATGGTGATACAGTGATACATGGAGACACACAGCCAGGGACGTGGGGAGACACAGCGACCCAGGGAACACAGGGGAGACAGGGAGACAAGGACATGGTGACATGGGGACCACAATAGTTGGAAATACCCGAACTTCATCTACTCATGAAACACTCATCACCGCAAATAATGGTGCATCATGGTGCAGGTGGCTGTGGTGTCAATGGGGCAAGGGCAAGGCTGTGCAGTGAATAATCCAGGGGGCATGGGCATCTCTCTGGAGTCATTAATGCAGAGAGGCACTGGCAGTGCTGTTGAGTCATTGATACAGGGGGCATGGACAAGGCTCTGAAGTCATTACTTCAGGGGGCATGGGCGAGGCTATGAAGTCATTACTACAGGGGGGCATGGGCGAGGCTATGAAGTCATTGATACAGGGGGCATGGACAGAGCTATGAAGTCATTAATACAGGGGGGCATGGACGAGGCTATGAAGTCATTGATACAGGGGGCATGGACGAGGCTATGAAGTCATTGATACAGGGGGCATGGACGAGGCTATGAAGTCATTAATACAGGGGGCATGGACGAGGCTATGAAGTCATTGCTACAGGGGGCATGGACGAGACTATATATGGAGTCATTAATCCAGGGGGGCACTGGCAATCCTGTGGAGTCATTACTACAGGGGGGCACTGGCAGTGCTGTGGAGTCATTAATACAGGGGGCATGGACAGAGCTCTGAGGTCATTAATGCAGAGGGCATGGGCGAGGCTGCGCAGCCATTAACGCATGGGACATCGCGCACGACGGAGATGCGGTTGGAGGGGCGGGGGGGTTAGGGGGAGGGGCGGATTAACTTGACCCCGGCCGCGCGCGTGCGTGCGCGTGCATGCGTGAGCGCGACCGCGTGGGCGTGGGGAGCGGTGGCGCTGGGGCAAGCGCACTGGGGCTACGAAGCCGCCTCAACTAAGCTGCATTCCAGATCAGTGGCCAGTTATATTAGAACCGTGTTGGGGGGGGGGGGGGGGCTTCCCTCCACGTCACCAACGCGCACTTACCAGCGTGGTGAAGTATGGTCGAACAACCAGGCATGGGGATGCCTTCATCCAGCAGTGGATTGACCAGGGGCTGAATTGTTCTTATTTAAATTGGTGCAAGCAGGAGTGTATGTTTAAGGTCTGCAGAGGTGCATATGAGTGGGTAGAGCTCGGTGCGTGTGTGGTAACAAATCCAGGCTCAATACCGTTTCTCCTCTGCCTATGACAGACTCTGCATCTCTCAATTCAGATGCTATAAAAAATTATATGCATATTATGTACTGTACTAGCGTAGAGACCCATAAACTCACACGAAGACCCATAAACTCGCACGAAGACCCATACACTGACAGACACTCATAGACTCGTATAGAAACCCATAGAGACCTATCGTCACATAGAGACCTATGACTTCCTCTTTCTGTATGCAATAAATATAACGGCTGTGTTTTACAGTATCTTGATATGCGTTTGCATTTCGACCGTATATACACACGTCCAATTTGAACTGTATTATAAAGGGGCGTGTGGATGAGTCTGTAGAGGCTTGTGGGCGCGTGTCACTGCTCGACTATGTGTATGGGATGAGTGTTGGAGGTAGCGGTGTCAAGATCGGCGTCTCGAGAGGAGGCTCGTGAAGGACGCTGCTGGGCAGTTGGAGGCAGTCGCCCTCCAACAACAGCGGAGCGACGCTCACATCAACGAGCGGAGTGGCTGGCGTCTAAAATACAGCAAGTTGGCACGGTAGGGGGTGCATCTGCCAGTCATCACAGTCAGTCAACCCATGGCAGCTTGGTCTGTCCCGTGACCTCTTGTGAGCGAGCTTTAGACACTCCAGGTGTCCTCCGAGTGCACCTGGCCTGGCAGAAGCGCCTTGAGGATGTCACCGCCACTTCGTGGCGAATCGCGGCTGTCGTAGGAGGCATACAGAGTGTGTGAGTGTGTAGGTTGTATATAGGTTTGCGTACAGCGTGTAAGGGATGCGTATGTTGTTTGGATGATATATGGGTGTATGGGGAGCGGTAGTGTAGTGCGCTACAGAACCGAGTTCAAATCCCGAGCGGAGTTTGCGGGGTTTATTTTCAGTAGTTTACAATTACAAATAAATTAATTATATGCACCCGCGATTCCTAATGCGAGTGACAAAGCGAACTCCTGCCCCCCCCCCCCCCCAAAATATATAAGTCAAACTCCGCCTATGGGTCCTGGGCCTCCCATAGGTCAACTCAGCCTTAAATGAGTACCTGGTGAGAGAAATGCGGCCGATGCGTGGTGTTGTCCACGCACCCACTTGTGTGTGTATGTGCTCGCCCTTGGAGGTGCTCGCGAACAGTCCTTGCCTCGACAGTCTGTTCAAGACGCAATGGCAGTGGCTCTCAAAGTGTGGTCCCCGGAGGACCAGTCGTCCGGGTGGACGCCGTGGTTGATGCAGGTTGATCCGGAAATAATGACAACCTTTTGTTTTAGACAGTCATTTATATTTTACTTATGCTGTTTAAATAAAAAATGAAGTTTGGCAAACTACCCCAACCCTAAGATCTAAATGCCCCCCTCAAACATACCTTATAGCTGCGTTTGAACTATATATATTTTATTATGTTCCGACAATACGAATGATTTTGTGTTATCGGCATTTATAGAGAAGTGAATGTTGTTTGTTACGATTGGCGGGGGGTCGGGGTCTTCCGCGCAAATGTTTGCATCGGCTTGAGTGGTCCCCAGGCCCACACAGTTTGAGACACAACTGCTCTACGGGGAATATGGGAATGGGTGTGTAGAGTTTGGTGTTGCCATCTGTCCCGGATTTATTCCTAGACTGTTCCACATAATCTGGGAAATTGACATGTGTTTGGGTGGCAGAAATTATTTTTTAAAATAAATCTGATAGTATTGTCTTTAACTTCATAACAAACCTCTCGTGACTGAGTAACATGTCTGGGCTTCGGGGAAAGTGTAGCAACTCTTGTGCAAAACTGCGTGTAGATGTGTTTAAATGTGTAGAGATATGTGAGTGCGGAGGTGTGCAGCGGTGAGTGTGTAGCATGCAGACATGTGTGCCCGTAGCATATATAGCGGTGTGTGAGTGTGTCGAGATGTGTGTGTAGTATGTGTAAGGAGGGTTGTGTGAGTGTGTAGAGCTCTGTATGACTGTGAAGCATGTATAAGGCTGTATTTGTATGTATGGAGTGTGAGTGTGTAATAGGTTTTTGGGGAGACAAATGCGACTGGACGTGGTGCTGGCCACCCACCCCCTCGTGTGCCATGCCGGTCTTCATAGGCGCTACTCGCTAACATAACTTGCACTAACAGTCTGTCAAGGCTAAGTGGGGGATATTTTTCTTCGTTGGGTTATTCGGTATTCAGGTGTTGGGGGTGGTTGAGAAGGGCGGGGAGATGGGGGGGGCTGGAACAATGGCTCTCGAAATGCGTGCTTCACTGTCTGCTGGGGGTCTTTTCCAGCTGGCGAGTGCAGAGGCACGGGGGTGCGGCGGATGGGGGGGGGGCACGCATTCCTCACATGCGGGTAGGTGTGCAGTGAGCGGAGGTGCGCGTCTCTGCCTGTGTCTCTGCCTGTCTCTGCCTGTGTCTCCGTGCGCGTGCCTGCCTTAAAGGACACTGCTGTACATGCTAAAAGCACTTGCCTCGAATGTATCTCAAGGCTATGCAGGGTATCTTTGTCTTTGTGTGCGTTCATAGGGCGGAGCGGTAGTGCAGCTGTTCGCTGCTACGAACCCGGCCACCCGAATTCGATTTGCGCTCACGGACACCAACACCGGTGACGATTATGTAAGCCGGTCATTTGACATTGCAGTTTCAGATGAGTACCTGCTAAGGTGTATAATCAACAGAGGTGTGGACTCGAGTCATGTGACTTGGACTCGAGTCAGACTCGAGTCAGACTCGAGTCATGAATTTGATGACTTGCGACTCGACTTGGACTTGCATAACAATGACTTTGTCCCACCTATGAGATGTGGACTCGAGTCATGTGACTTGGACTCGAGTCAGACTCGAGTCATGAATTTGATGACTTGCGACTCGACTTGGACTTGCATAACAATGACTTTGTCCCACCTCTGATAATCAACACCGATAGGGAGACAAAGGCAGCCACGCGCGGTGCTAGCCCACACCACCCCTTCGTGTGCCGTTCCGGCCTTCATAGATTCTCGAGAGCAGGACGTGCCCCAACATTCTTTTGGAGGCTACACGGGGGATCTTTGTCTTTTTACTCGTAATCTGTGTGCGAGTGTGTGCGCACGTCAACATTATTGACTTTCCCGTGATACATTTCTTCAGTAACATTTGATATATGTTTTTAATTTAAATTCTATATATATTGTTGACTCTGTAAAGGTTTGCTATTCCACGCTCAGTAATGGAAAACTGTTCACGTGTCAATACAAAACTTCTACTCGTCAACTTTATTGCATCAAAATACTCTTGCAGTGTCAGCGCCACGCAGTGTAAATAGCCATCCACAAATCCCTACCTCTGCGCCTCCTTCCGCTGAAAAATAATGGTAATGCCTCGAAACGTCAAGCCTATTAAACATCACAACTACCATCAGCTCAGATCATCCACTGCTGGATGAAGGTCTCTAGAAGCCGTCGTCGCCGTGTGTGGTCACGGTTTATTCCATTTAGAAAATCCACCCGGAACGCGCACATCAGCTGAATTCGCCACTCCGTCTCCACGGCGGTTGTCCTCTTGGACTTGTCGTGCCCTCTGGGTGCCAATCTGTCGCCGGTCTCGTACATCATCAGGAATAGCCTTCCCGACGGTACGGCGAATCGGGGCGACTGGCCCAAGCCCAGCGCATTGGGGGGCTCCGCGTTTCGACGTCATGGTGTCAGATGTAATACTTCTGCTTTAGTTTGAAGGCGTCAGGGGGCCCACAGTGTGTGACATGCCCCGCACACCCCCCCCCCCCCCCCTATGGGCAGCCCTCCGATTAGCATGGTTGGTTACGTATATGGTGCGATAGAAGTTCAACATACATATGTGGCCATCATCTCGTCCCGCGGCGTATACCTCCCAGGCCAATTGAGCTTTAATTACTTGGAAATTATGTCTCTGATCAGTTCATAATAAACGTTTTTGGGTTAGATCGCGTTATTTATAAATGTGTCGTAACCCTCCACCACCCCACACGGCCAATCAGCAAAAAAGTGTCACGTTGACAAAAGACAAATAGTTCACTACTTTAGCCCACCGGTGTGTTGAAGAGTGAAACCACAACATTTACAATGTTTGAGTAGTACGACGTTTCGCTGGTAATTGCATCCATCATCATCGGGCAATTCGCCAGAATGATGGTTTCACTCTTCAACACACCGTTGGGCTAAAGCAGTGAACTATTTGTCTCTTGTCAACGTGACACTTTTTTGCTGATTGGCCGTGTGGGGTGGTGGAGGGTTACGACACATTTATAAATAACGCGATCTAACCCAAAAACTTTCGATTTAAAGCTTTCGTGACTGCAGGGATTCATCTTCTCGGTTCTTTCGGTAAAGTCACGTAGAAGGGAAGTAATAAAATAATAAAAACAAAACATAATAAAATAATTCTCACGACGTTTCGGCCACAACGGCTGCTTGCGTTGTCAGCAACGGCTGCTTGCGTTGTGGCCGAAACGTCGTGATAATTATTTTATTATGTTTTGTTTTTATTATTTTATTACTTCCCTTCTACGTGACTTTACCGAAAGAACCAAGAAGAACAAAAACGTTAATTATGAATGATATTGGTCGCGAAAGCTTGCTACGTGTTAAACTCTCTGATCAGTGTTTGTTCCCGGCTGTGTGTTTTCTCGGCGTCTCTCTGTAATTGTTAAAAGGCAAGGTTAATGATGAAGGCGGTGATTTTTAACTCCTCTAATTGATTGACCATTGCCTACGAAATGCCTGAAACCTGCGTGTGAATACACACGTGTAAAGTGAGGAGCGATGCCGCAATGGTTAGCGCACTGCACTGCAAACCAGGCTCGCAGCCCTGAGTTCGATTCCCGGTCACGGCTAACATTAGTGGCGAGTTATATTAGAACCGGTCCTGAGCCTCCCCAAGGTCAACTCAGCCTTAAATAAGTACTCGATGCAGTGTGTAAACATCAGCATTGGGGAGGTAAAGCGGCCGGGTGTGGGACTGGTCACACCACCCCCTGCGTCTGGCGTGCCGGCCTTAGTAGGTGCTCGCTAACAGTACTGGCCCCAACAATATTGCCTGGTAGACGCTAAGCGGAAGGTCTTTGTCTCTGTGAGTAGGTGATAACAGATGGGCACACACACCTGAATACAGGAGCGATCCCCCCCCCACCCCTCGCCCCCCCCCCCCAACAACCCACCCCATCTCATCCTGCCCCCCACTTCTCCGCTGCCCTCCCCACCGTCCCCTCCATCTTTCTCACCCACTCCTCTCGCTATCCTGCCCCCCCCCGCCGCACTCAATCCTCTCCACCACCACCCTCGCCACAGTCCCCCCCCCCACCTATCCCCAGCACCCGCGAACAGCCCTCCACTCACCCTCCCCTCCCTTCCCTCCCTCCCCTCCCATCCCTCCCCTCCCATCCCTCCCTCCCCATCCCTCCCCTCCCATTCCTCCCCTCCCTCCCTCCCCTCCCTCCCCTCCTGCCACCCTCCCCTCCCCCCCTCCCCTCCCCTCCAAGCTCCCCTTGGTGACCTCGCGGTTCCGCTAATTACCGCGCCAGTGCGTGCTGTTGATTCGTAATTAACGGCGAAATCAACGTCCGTGAATAATTAACGGGACCGGGGGGGGGGCACCGTGGGTATTAAAATGGAGCTTGCGGGTGGGGGGGCTCGTGCACTGTGGTAAAAATAGGGGGGGGTAATTGGGTGGGGGTGGTGGAGGGGGGGGGGCTATTGGAGCACCTAATGATCGCCCTCACCCAAATCCCCGATCAGAGACTCCCACGTGTAAGAGAATCCAACGATTATCCGTGCTCATCGTCATCAGCTATGATCGATCCACTGCTATACCTACGGAGACGCTCTTGCCTGACGCCTCCGAACCCAGATTCCCTGAAGTCGCCCTACCTGAGCTGGAGTCGTCAGCCTTACGGTTAAGAGATATGGTTAGTATTCATGGTCAGGGGTCTGGTTCAGGATTATGCAATAGTAATTGTTTAGGATTATGGTCAAGGATTATGATTCGGGTATAGGATCAGGGTTATAATGAGAGTTAAGTTTAAGGTTTGGGCCGCAGGGTCAAGGATTATGATTCGGGTATAGGATCAGGGTTATAATTAGGGTTAAGTTTAAGGTTTGTGCCGCAGGGTCAAGGATTATGATTCGGGTATAGGATCAGGGTTATAATTAGGTTTACGTTTAAGGTTTGGGCCGCAGGGTCAATGATTATGATTCGGGAATAGGATCAGGGTTATAATTAGGGTTACGTTTAAGGTTTGTGCCGCAGGGTCAAGGTGAGGGTTAAAGTCAAGGTGAGAGAAGCCCTCTCGTCCCCCCAGTCGGAGATGGAGGGTTGCCCTCTGGATGAAGGCCTTCACTGTGCCAAGAGGGGGTTGTTTGACCATACTTCACGAAGCTCGTTATTGTTGGCTGGGGGAAGGGGAGATCGGGCCTCGGTCAGATTCAAATATCACTCACCTCCTGATGTCAGCCATGGCCGGGAATCGAATTCAAGCGGCCGGGTTCATAGCGCAGCGTGCTAACACTTGCACCACCGCTCTACCCCCACCCCCCCCCCAATGCCCCCTCGACTCTCTCCTCCCCGCTCACAATCCACCTCCCCCGCCGCCTTCATAATTAATTACAATCGCGCTGATTTACAGCGGCTCCCGATCATAGCGCCTGACGTTATATTTTACACGTAATTGTATTTTACATTTAATAATGTGTTCACGTTTAATACTTAATCACGAGCCAGGTTTAAGCAACACCTGGAGCAGGCTGCCTGCCGTTGCCGGGTTGGAGGAGCTCTGCACGTAGCCGCCACTCGCAGCATCTTACCCCTTCACATTAGCACGGAGGGCTACGTAGGGTGCGAAAGAAGTTTAACACACTGTACATACACAGGCATGGGTGAGCTGAGGCGGGGAGTGGGGGGACCCCCCCACGACCCACGACTTCACTTCACTCGAACCGCACCTGGGGGTTATTCTTTGGTTTTTCGGTAAAGTCACGTATAAAGATAAAATAATAAATTAAATAATAGCATACGACGTTTCGATTGCAACACAAGCAATCATCATCAGGTATAAATGAAATAGCAACAAAAAATCTAACCAGAAAACTATAGACAGACATATAAGCAGACAGATATCACCAAGATACATAGAGAGAGTAACACAGGTACAGAGAGGGAGATCGTCTCTGTGTGTTACTCTCTCTATGTATCTTGGTGATATCTGTCTGCTTATATGTCTGTCTATAGTTTTCTGGTTAGATTTTTTGTTGCTATTTCATTTATACCTGATGATGATTGCTTGTGTTGCAATCGAAACGTCGTATGCTATCATTTAATTTATTATTTTATCTTTATACGTGACTTTACCGAAAAAAACTAAGAATAATTCCTGCAGTCACGAAAGCTCCAAAATTAAGATCGCACCTGGGGGGTCAGATATTCCATTCCCTCTCACCGCATCCGATAGTGCGCCCTGTCAACTACATCATTCCAATCTGTCACCGTCATGTCTGATACAGCTTGTGTCAAGCGCCTCGAGTGAAGGCGCCCTAAGCAGGACCAGCCATGATCGACACACTGCTGGATGAAGGGCTCAACTCACCGCCACCCCTCGCGATGTGACAATCCCCCTGCCCCTGCTCTACACACGAGAGCTGAACTAATTTCTCGGGACGACTGGAGGAGCGTCCACCCTGGAGATGGAGCTTACCTCCTGGTCGAGGAGGAACGACACAATAGTGAAATGTATCGTCCTGTAACGATATTAAAGCCCATTCACGGCCTTGCCAGTACAGCAAATAACAACATTAGACAATCCGCCTCCACATCTCTCAGTTGATGTGCCATGAAGAAGGGCCAATGCCCGAAACGTCACCGATTACATTTTTTATTTTGTTGTGATTCTGCACCCACTGGCCAAAGTAGCTAATTTATGAGCTGAGATGTAGTAACGCGTGGGGTTCATAGAGGTGTTGCCGCTCGCCTCTGCTTATTCGTCTTTGCGTCTCCAATTAAAAGTAATATATGCATCGAGATGTGTATATATCGACGACAACGTGTAATGTTCAGTCGAATTAAAGTTGTGAGCTGGAATTCGGTAGAAGCTTCCGGAGGCGGCAGCTTGGGCCCAAAAAAACTCGCTCCCGCCAAAACCGAAACTTTAGCGCCGCCTTCCGCATCTCCATTGGTCCGCTCGCCACACGTGACCACGAGCAAGTGGGCGAGTCCATCTGCGGCTCGTTAGTAGGGGGGGAGCAAGGGAAGTTTACAAATAATTCTGGATTTGAAGCTTTCGTGACTGCAAGGATTCATAATCTTAGGTTTTTTCGGTAAAGTCACGTAGGTAAAAAATTAATAAAAGTAAAATAAAATATTTTTACCTACGTGACTTTACCGAAAAAACCTAAGAATAAGTTTACAAATAATTAAATCAAGTCGCGTTCACATTCACGCATCGCTGTTTCGTGTACGGTTCGCGCTCCGCGTTCGCAACAAATCTAAAGTAATGATTACTTCCCTTTCAATGATTTGCGATTTTTTTTTTAAAGAAGCTTCACAAACCTTCGTATTATTTGTACGAACTGGAATCTTAGTGGTAATATTCGGGGGCGGGGGGGGGACTATTCGAACCCCCACCACCCCCCGTTTACTGACGGAGTGGACTATGCGAGGGGAGGGGCATCGGGGAAGGGGGCGAGGCCACGAGCGCTCGGGCAGAGCGGAGTGGGAGACCGGGCGGGAGTGATCAGCCCGGGAACCACGGGGACCTCGGAACTACGGGGGCCTCGGAACCACGGGGACCTCGGAACCACGGGGACCTGGGACCACGAGCTCCGGGGACCTGGGGACTCCGGGGATCTGGGGACTCCGGGGATCTGGGGATTACGAGCTCCGGGGATCTGGGACCACGAACTCCGGGGATCTGGTGACTACGAGCTCCTTGGACGCAGAGCTTCGGGGAACTGGGACCACGAGCTCTTTGGCACTGGGGCCACGAGGAGCTGGAGACCACGAGGACCGGGGAACCACGACCTCTGGGGAACCACGTGTCAAGGGGGGCTGGGACCACCACGGGGACCTGTGGACCACGGGGACTTGGGACCTCGAGCATCGGGTACCTGAGCCCACGAGTTCTGGCGACCTGGGACCACGAGGACTTGGATCCAGAAGGGGCCTGGTACTTGAGATCTGGGACCGCGGGTGCTTGTGAGGCCACGCGGATCTGGGGACACGGGTGCCTGGCACAACGACAAGTTGGGACCAAGAGGACGTGGGACCCTGAGGGTCACGGGGGTTACAAGGACCCGGGGTATGTGTAAGACCTGTGACGGAAAAAGAGACTGTGGGTTCTGATCGCTACGGGGACCAGGGTCTGATATTTCTCAGGTCACGGCCCACTGGACCAAAGAGATTGTGGACTGAACAACTTGGGACCCTCATGTCGACATGAGCCGGAAGATCTGGAAATTCTGGAGAGCAAGTACCTGGCACGTGATTTACTAATAACTTAGAAACGTGTAATACAGGTTGGGACATTTTGACTTTTGAAGACCCAAACGACTTTGGAGCTATCGGAAGGACGTGGTCAGCTGGCTCGTGAAGTCCCAGACACCCTGGCAAAGCTGAAGAGCTCGGAGCCTTGACGGCGTGAAGACCTAACTCATAAGGGTTAACGGCGATGCCAATTATCTTCCCAGTAAATCCTCGCCGAGTCTCAAGACTTCATTCGAGGAGGCTCCTGCCACGTTGAGATGTTTGGCCAATCCCACGAGCGATTTGGGATTCGTGTGGCAGAAAATCCACCACCCACGAGGAGGTGACACGACGATTGGCACGGGGATATTCAATAATCCATAGCTTGAGTGTCCATCTCCTGGCCATCTCCTGGCCATCTTGCAACCGAAGAGTCGAATGACATTCAAATAGCATCGGGAACTATGGAACTAAAAGACCAGGAGCCTTGAAGACTTGGTTACCGAAAAGAAGAGGGAATTTAAACCCTGCAATATTGAGGAGCGTGGAATTGAAAGACCAATAACTTTTTTTTAGATCCGTACAACTGGAAAGGCGAAAGAGGATTCGTGACGTGAATTTCCCAGAATCTGGGACCCCTTTGATGGCTTGAGGCCCCCAAAATCGCCGGACGACTTTGGGACCAAAAGCAACGTCTGGTAACCTTTTGAGGAGGAACCCGCTCGGAATCAACCAGGTGATGATGATGATGCTGCTGCGGGGTTCGGCGGGCAAGGGGACGACGCCGCCGGCTCTCCCGGGACCCCGGCTGCTGGTGGCGGGGCTCATCTTGGCGAGACTCGCGCCGTGTGAGTTGCCATCAGCGGCTGCAGTCCACACACACACACCAAAGATAAACACAAAGACCCCCCCGTGTAGCCTTAGCAGACTGGAGGGCAAGTGCTGTTAGCGAGCACCTTTGAAGGTCGGCACGGCACACGAGGGGTGGCCAGCACCACGCCCGGCCGTCTTTGTTTCCCCAGTGGCGATGTTTACTCATTTGAGGCTGAGTCGACCTAGGGGAGGCCCGGGACCGGTTCAGATAATCGTCACCGGTGTTGGCCGTGAGCGGGAACCGAACACATCCCTTTCTGCACTATGTGATGATGATAATGGTGATGGTTTTCACCGCTCTATTACTGCTCACTTCGAATGCTGTAGCAACGTTTAGGGCTCGTGGTACGGCTGAGGCTGGAAGTTGTTGTGGTGGAGGTGGGGGAGTTGTGGTGGGGGTGGGGGGTTGTAGTGGGGGGGTTGTGGTGGGGGTGGGGGGGTTGTGGTGGGGGTGGGGGGGTTGTGGTGGGGGTGGGGGGGTTGTGGGGGTGGGTTGTGGCGCAGATTTGTTCCGAGTTGTGGCGTGAGCGTGTCGGTCCCATGGTCGAGTTGCGAGGCCAGGCTCATCATGTTGGTGCATTAGTACGCCCGTTTAGGCCCCCCCCCCATGTAGTAGGGCCCCCCCATGTAGTAGGTACGCAACAATCTGTCAACTTGACCCCCCCCCCCTCCCTGTACGCATGCGGACTTTCTACCCCCCCCCCCCGAATCCTATAGAACGGCCGATATTTAATCCACGCAGAAACGATCAAGGACTAATAATATTGACGCGTTTAAGCAAACGGATAGTCCACCCTGCCGGGATATCTGACTCCTGTGAAGGCCACTGTAGACAAATTATAGGTGCTCACTAACAACACTTGCCCCAACATTTAAGGCTATACGGGGGATCTTTTCCTTTGTAAGTGGGGAGTAGTGGGGCAGTGGTTAGAGCTGGTGGTGGTGGTGGTCTGCAGACCATGGTGTTGAGGCAGAAGTGTCGTGGTTGTGCTGCGGTGGTTGTGGTGGTTGTGCTGGTTGTGGTTGGTTGTGGTGTTCAGGCTCGGGTGTGCGACGTTGTGCCTAACTGGTGAAGTGTGCTCATGGCTTCGTGTCGATGTTGCGCTGCGGTTGGAGTGTTCAGTCTGGGGTTGGTGTTGACCAAGGGGGGGGGGGGGTGGATGCGAGGGTGTTTGTGTGTGTGGCTGTGTGTGTGTGGCTGTGTGTGTGTGGCTGTGTGTGTGTGGCTGTGTGTGTGTGGCTGTGTGTGACTGTGTGTGTGTGGCTGTGTGTGACTGTGTGTATGGCTGTGTGTGTGTGGCTGTGTGTGACTATGTGTGTGTGTGGCTATGCAGCTGTGTAGCTGTGTGTGGTGTGTTTGACCCTGTTTATATGGCAGTGTTGTGTGTTTTTGTTTACGTGTTGCTGTGTGTGTGGCAATGTGTGTGTGTGGCTATGCAGCTGTGTAGCTGTGTGTGGTGTGTTTGACCCTGTTTATATGGCAGTGTTGTGTGTTTTTGTTTACGTGTTGCTGTGTGTGTGGCAATGTGTGTGTGTGGCTATGCAGCTGTGTAGCTGTGTGTGGTGTGTTTGACCCTGTTTATATGGCAGTGTTGTGTGTTTTTGTTTACGTGTTGCTGTGTGTGTGGCTATGTGTGTGTGTGGCTATGCAGCGGTGTGGCTGTGTGTGGTGTGTTTGACCCTGTTTATATGGCAGTGTTGTGTGTTTTTGTTTACGTGTTGCTGTGTGTGTGGCTATGTGTGTGTGGCTATGCAGCTGTGTGGCTGTGTGTGGTGTGTTTGACCCTGTTTATATGGCAGTGTTGTGTGTGTTTGTTTACGTGTTGCTGTGTGTGTGGCTGTAGGGTGTGTTTTTGGCTCTGTGTGTAGCTGTGGCTGTGTGTTTTGCTGTGTGTGTGTGGTGTGTTTGACCTTGTTTATATGGCAGTGTTGTGTGTTTGTGTTTACATGTTGCTGTGTGTGTGGCTGTACGGTGTGTTTTTGGATCTGAGTGTGTTGCTTTGGGGAGCGGTAATGTAGCGGTTAGCGCACTGGGCTATGAATCTGGCGACCCGAGTTAGATTCCCGCTCACGGGCAACAACGGTGACGATTATATTATTTTTACCGGTCCTGGGCCTCCCCTAGGTCGACTCAACCTCAAACGAGTACCTGATGCGGTGTGTAAACATCGCCACTCGGGAGACAAAGGCTGTCGGGCGTGGTGCTGGCCACCCACCCCCTCGTGTGCCGTTCCCGTCTTCATAGGTGCTCCCTAACAACACTTGCCCCAACATTTAAGGCTATACAGGGCCTTTGTAAGTGGGGAGTGGTGGTGCAGTGGTTTGCACACTCCTCCACGAACCCGGCACGCGCGAGTTCGATTCCTGCACACGACCGTGAACAGTCGTGAGCGAATTTTTGAACCGGTCCTGGACCCCTCTCCCCTAGGTCCATTCAGCCATAAAACGAGCGCCTGGCACGGTGTGTCCACAATACTGGGGGGGGGGCAGAGTCGGCCGGACGTGATTTTGACCGTCCTATTTTCCGTTCCGGCATTAATATGTGCTCGCAAGCAGCACTTGCCCCAATAGTCTGTTTAAAGGCTATCCGGGGGGGGGGATCTATGCCTCCTGTGTCTAAAGTCTGCGGGCAGCCGTGGTTTTAAGGGACTAAGCTGTGAACCCGGTGACGCGTGACATTAATTAAACACCGTCCCTGTGCTCGCGAGCATCCAAGACCTTCTTAGCTGTGGATGGGCAGGCCCGGGTAAAGCTGCGTGACCGCGAATCGGAGCCATTCCGTGTTCACCTTGGGGGTGGCGACAGGGATGTCCTCTGCCACCCTCAGGATACCCTGACTGGGCTTTGCGATGCAGAGGTCCGCCGGTTCAGTCCCCCGGCGAGGCAGATGAAACGATGGCGAAAGTTTGTGAAGTTGCCCACACCGCCTGCGTCCAAGTGGGTGCACCCCAGTTGGTGCGGCGGGGTGAAGGGTGGGTACTCCCTGTGGGAGAAGTTGGGCAAATTACCCTCTAGTCCAGTGCTCTTCATTGCAAGGCCCGTGGGCCACTCGTGGCCTTTAGTGCGGCCCCCGACAATACACAAATTGTGAAAACACACCCCTCCCCATCATCATCCTGCTGTCAAATCCCCAATGGTTTCAAATGTGTGGTGGCCCTCGCATTGATGATGCCTTATCGGCGAAAGTGACCCCCCCCCCGCTCGGAAAATTAGTGAAGAACAATGCTGTAGAAGGGGTTCTCTCTCTAGAGCTTCCTCTGCCAGCAGTGGCGTGTGAACAAGCAGTTGCATGGGTTCCTCCAGATAATAAGACACAATGAGGATGATCAATGCCCTGGCGCTGTCAAGGGATGGGCTCCCCGCCCCCCCCCCCAATGGTTAACTCGTGCTATCGGTGTGTGCTGATCACAAGCTAATTGTTCACTCCCTCTGAGAAGGAAGGAGTGAGCAGCTGCTAAAACCGGGGGAGCGTGCCGCGAAGAGGTGGGGCGTCATTATCTTCGTCGGCTCCACAAAATAAAAAAACCCAAACACCTCCAGTGGGTTCCCTGTTTCATCTCCCCAGCCGCTCGGCTCCTCCCCCCATTCAGTTGTGGCGTCAGCGCAGCCTTAGACGGGTAACGTGGTGTGGTTTTATGGTAAACTTCACCCCTGCGGGAGACAAAGGTGGCCTGGCGTGGTGCTGGTCACCCTACCCCCTCGTGCGCCGTTCTCGGCCTTGTTAAGTGCTCACGAACACCACTTGCCCCCAACACCCTGTGATGGGCTATACGGGGGCTTTTTTCGATTTAAAACTTTCGTGACTGCAGGGATTCATCTTCTTGGTTCTTTCGGTAAAGTCACGTAGAAGGGAAGTAATAAAATAATAAAAATAAAACATAATGAAATAATTCTCACGACGTTTCGGCCTCTTCACCTGAGGACGGCTGCTTGCGTTGTGGCCGAAACGTCGTGAGAATTATTTTATTATGTTTTATTTTTATTATTTTATTACTTCCCTTTTACGTGACTTTACCGAAAGAACCAAGATGATATACGGGGGCTCTTTGTCTTTTGTGTGTGTGGCTGTGTGTGGCTGAGATGCTTACTAACAGCACTTGCCCCAATAGCCATTGGAGGATCCTCGGGGAACTTTATCTTTGTGTGTTTGGGACTATATATTTTTTTGTGACTGTGTGTGATTGTGTGTGACTGGCTGTGTGTGTAAAACGCTATACGCATAGCTGTGTGTGGCTGACTGTGCGTATGTGATAGTGTGGCTGTGTGTATGTCTCTTATCTGTATGTATGAATATGTGTGTGTGAGAGAGACCGTGTGACTATGTGGCTGTGCTTGTGAGACTACAAGTGTGTCTTTTGTCTGTGTGTAGGTGGAAGTCTGTGTGGGGTGTGGTTAGTGCAACGGTTAGCATGATTTGCAGCGACCCCAGCGACCCGAGTTCGATTCCTGCTCACGGCCAACACCAGTGACGATTATATGAATCAGTCTTGGACCTCCCCTAGGTCGACTTAGCCTCAAATAAGTACCTGGTGTGTTGTGTAAACATTGCTACTGGGGAGACAAAGGCGGCTGGGCATGATGTCGTGCCGGCCTTAATAGGTGCTCGCTAACAGCACATGCCCCAACAGTCTGTTCAGGCTATACGACGGGGGATCTTTGTGTGTGTGTGTGCCAGTCGTTAGATCAACGCGCTACTAATTCCTGCTCTCAGGCAACATCGGTGACAAATATCTAAATTGTTGCTGGGACCTCCGCTCGGTCAACTCGGCCTTAAAGGAATGCCTGGCACGATTCGTATCCATCAGCACTTGGGAAGAAACGAGGGTGAGACAAGGAACGCAGCCAGTCGTGGTGCCAGCAGTACATTCCCCTCGTGTGCCGGCCCTCAGAGGTGTTTGTGAACAACACTCGTCCGTTAAAGGCTACACGGGGGGGAATCTTGGTCCGGGTTACGGAACAGCGCACAAGTGACCGGTTGCGAGAGCTGGCATCTGCGTCGCCACCATCCTGACATTTTAATCCATGGGGTGGAGCGTGTGTTTGGTTGAATTTCACCAATTACCCCTAACGAGCAGTAATTGATGACATGGGCAGCCACTTCCCCTTCTGCCCGGGAGAGGAGTATCTACTCATCAGGCAGCAGTGTGGCAAGGCGGTGGGGGCGCACTGCGTCTCGGCGTTGTTGCTTCCTGAATAGTCGTGCGGAGCAGAGGAACGCGCGGATTAGCGCAGCCCTTCCCTTTTCCTGCGGTACGCGTAGCGCTTGGGGCTACGCGCGACGTCGCCAGGGTGGAGCATGCGGTGTGGCCCGTGGGATTCCTCGTATGCCGTGCTGCTCTGCATCTAATTTGCGGCATCGAATTCTGTACAGTAAAATTTTTTTTTAACAATAAACTAATTTTATTTTACAGGGTAAGGCCTACTGAGCTTATGTAGCTCTTGTTCAGAAGCGACCTGGCCACATATGAGAACTTAATGAAGTGGCTTTTCACGTGGAAATGTATAGCAGCCAAATACTCGAAACGCATGTTGTTTCTAAATGCGGAGAAACATCTACGTGATCACGGGGAGAACATGTGAACTTCAAATATATTGGCGTCAGGGTCGGGATTGAACCCACGACCTCTGGCATACCAGGCGAGGTAGTTAACATTTCGCCACTGGACTTGAAAAAGACAGAATTTGTCCAAGACAGAAAGGCACCCCACAAATAATCCTTGCGCCGTTTGTGTGCTAATCACGTCTGGTAGGGGATTGCACTACGGGCAAAACTTTTGGAAGCTTCTGGATTAGAAAGCGTACTTGGGTTAAAAATGAGTCGTTGTTCAGTGAGTGGGCTAGGGCAGAACGTGTGATGGTTACCCAGAGGTCAAGAGTAATGGCTTAGGGTCATCCAATGGATGGAAAGCGCCCGCAAGAACGTCTTAACCAATGGAGATGGAGCGATGAAATCAGTTCGCGTGCAGGTGCCAGGTGGATCGCCACTATCACAGGATTCGTGAAGTATGGCGGTGGTGGTGGCTCTTGGGTGGAGGGAGGCCTTCATCTGGGAGTTTATTGCCAAAGCAATAAACTCGTGTAGTAACGGGGTTTTCACTTTACCCTGCAGCCACGAGAGGCGCTACCATTCAGAAGAGATTCATGAGGAACTGTGTTCTCTGACGATTCATCGCATTGGGAGGAGGGCGAGAATTCATTAAACTCCTAATGTCAGGAGAGTAAGGGTGTAATTGGCAATTCACTTTAACGATTAAATTGACATTGTGTGTGTGAATCCATAACGAATCTGGGCTGTGTGTGCTGGGCAGCGCAACGACACCCATTGTTGTACTGTACTGCGGTTCGATGCTCCTGCGTCGACGCTCATCCCGCCTTTACCAGCAACCCTGCGCTCGCCAAAAAACTCGGCACGTTTGCCAACAAAACTAAACTTTTATTATTTACCAGGTGAAGCTCGCAGTGCTATGAAGAATTAGGGCCGTTGCACGACACGACGGCTGCTGTATATTTTTTCCTTCTCAGACCACACACACGCGGTGGGGTTATTGACGAATGTGCCGAGCGTTATTTTCTTAGGTTTTTTCGGTAAAGTCACGTAGCTAAAAAATGAAAATTAATAAAAGTAAAATAAAAATGAAATAAAAAATCACGACGTTTCGGAGGCAACACAAGCTTCCGTCTTCAGGTGGAACCGTCACAGCACGCTTGCTGTATCAAGTGAGATACAGCAAGCGTGCTGTAAAGATACAGCAATCGTGCTGTGACGGTTCCACCTGAAGACGGAAGCTTGTGTTGCCTCCGAAACGTCGTGGTTTTTTATTTTATTTTTATTTTACTTTTATTAATTTTTATTTTTTAGCTACGTGACTTTACCGAAAAAACCGAAGAATATGAATCCTTGCAGTCACGAAAGCTTCAAATCTAGAAGTGCCGAGCGTTACCATTGCTTCCCGTGCTTGTGCACGGCTGCCAACGCAGC
Organism: Lampetra fluviatilis; assembly: GCF_964198595.1. Classification (NCBI taxonomy): domain Eukaryota; kingdom Metazoa; phylum Chordata; class Hyperoartia; order Petromyzontiformes; family Petromyzontidae; genus Lampetra; species Lampetra fluviatilis. Next base: position 5,207,688 of record NC_136314.1, read on the forward strand.
AGCAGCGCCGTCGCCAAATACAACGGCAGCGTCGAGCGCGGTGAAGTACGGTCAGGTTTACCCCTAAACGACGACCCATGCGCGCGCTGTGCGGTGTGGGGGGGGGGGGCCCTCACCCGGCAGCGGACGGGCAAAGGGGGCGAGCGTGCCAAACGTCTCGGCGCAGAACCCTCGCGAGTGCGGGCCTCGGGACTAGACGGCGAGGCGCTGCCGAGTCAGTCCGGCGTTTCGTCGTCGCCGCCGCCGCCGCTGGAGCGCGCCCCCCCCCCCCCGCCGCACGTCTGCGTGACAAGAGGCAAGTGGGGCAGGTAAAATATGCAGGAGAGTTGCCGTGGAGATGAGACCTATGTAGAGTGGCAGCAGCGGTGCGGGGCTGACCTTGGTTTTGATCTCTCGCTCGCGCGCCGCCACACGCGTGGCTGTGGGGCTGCTGCAGCTGTCGTTGCTGGTGGTGTTGTTGCTTAACCGGTCCTGGGCCTCCCCTAGGTCGACTCGGTCTCAAATGAGTACCTGGTGCGGTATGTAAATATCGCCACTGGGGAGACGAAGGCGGCCGGGCGTGGTGTTGGCCACCCACCCCCTCGTGTGCTGTGCCGGCCTTCTCTAGGTGCTCGCTAACAGCACTTGCCCCAACAGTCTGTTAAGGCTACACGGGGGATCTTTGGTGCTGGTGTTTCTGGTGGTGTTGCTGCTCTTGTTGCCATGCCTGGTATAAAAGGTGCTCCATTCATTGGCTACCACATTCTGATAAGCTCCCCCCCCTCTCCTGCCCCCTCAACTTGCATTTAAGGGCTTACATCTTGAATCCTTGCCTCACTTGATGCAGCAAATCTGGCTGTGATGGTCCCACCTGATGGCGGAGACTTGTGTTGCCTCCGAAACGTCGTGATTTTTTTTTCTTGTTTTATGTTTATTAATTTTAATTTCATTTTTTACCTACGTGACTTTACCAAAAGAACTAAGAGTAAGGTGCTCACAAACAGTACTTGACCCAAGCTGTCTTTTTGGCTAATTGGCAATTGTTCTCTGTTTTATTTGAGTGTATGTCTGCATATGTGTGTGTGTGTGCGTCTACGTATTTAAATGCGATATTTGTATGTGTACAGTGTTGTATACTTGTGTGTGCGTGTGCTGACCCAGCGTTAAATGAGCGCATGGTGTGTGAACATCAACACTGGGGAGACAAAGGTGGCCGGGCGTATTACTGTCAACCACCTCCCTGTCAGACTTCATACGTGCTCGATAACAGCACTTGGCCCAACATACTTAAAATGGTTTACGGGGAAGCTTTGTCTTTTAGTCTGTGTGGGAGGCGGTGGTTTGCTGGTGGATGATAGTGCGTTGCACTGTGAACCCGGAAACCCGATTGCTGGCCGTCGCTGTAATATCAGCTGCGAGTGATTTCGGAAACGGACCCGGGACTCCCTTAGGTTGACTTGGCCTGAAATGAGTGTAAACAACAGCACTGGGAAGATGAATACGGCAGGGCGTGGTTCCGAGCGCACCACCCACTCTTGTACTTTGCCAGCCTTAATAGGTGCTCGCTAATAGCACTTGCCCCAACATGTTGTTAAAGCCTCGATTGGGGGTGTGTTGGTGGAGTGGCGGTGCAGTGCTTAGCGCACAAGGTTAAGAACCCAGCCACATTAGTTCTGTTCCCGGCCACGGCAATTATCAGTGGCGAATAACTCAATTGGAGCGACACAGCCTTACATGAATACTTTGTGGTGTGTATTTATGTCCTACGGTTGGACTAACCCTCGCCATAGGAATGTGGATTTTCCACTACGAGCTGTGCAGGGTTGTAACAGGAGATGCTTCACCAGTGCCTCGATAATTTGAGCGGCTAATCACCGTGATGATTTTTTGACTTTTGTACTTTTGAGCTTGTGTGTGTGTGGTGAGCGGTGGCACAGTCGTTATCACACTGCACCATGAAATTGATGATCTGAGTTAAATTTCTCCTCATGACCCATAATAGTGGCACATATTTTATCCAGTCTTGGCCACCCACCCCTCCTGTGCCATTCCAGCCTTCATAGGTGTTGGCCAACAGAATTTTCCCGAACAGTCTGTTCAAGGCCATACAGGGGGTCTTTGTCTTTGTCGCGAGCGTGTTATGTGTGGAGTGATGGCTTGTGCTGTCTGCGTGTGTGCTTACGCCAGTATGTGGGTGTTGTGCATGTGGGTACGTGTCTCATGTGTTGCGTGTCTCTCTTTCAGTTTGTAGGCTCTCTGTTGTCAGTTTATGGGTCTCTGTTTGATTTTATGGATCTCTCTGTGTGAGTCGATAGGGCCCTGTACGACTCTGTAGGTCTCTGTAGAGTCTATCTAATGCCAGATGGTGCAGAGAGACTGTCAGGGTAGAGCTTGGAGGTGGCCGTGCTTCTCCTGTGCTGTGCAGCAGCTGTGGCATCTGGCGGGGAGGGTGCAAACGCGGCGGTCGCGACGAGGTGCGGCGGCGGTGGCACCTCATTGGGGGATCTTTGTCTCTCTCGTGCTGACGAGTGTTTGTTCGTGACCGCGCGTGTGCGCCGCAGGGAGCGACGCGCGTAGCTGCCTGCACAGCAGCACGGGGGAGTACGGCAGCGAGGCGCCTCCCGTGAGCGGTGCCGGCGACGTCGGGGCCTACTGGTCCTACTCCGGTGAGGCACTCCCCCCTGCCCCCCTTTCTCACGTGAACTCATTGTCCCCCGCCCCCTCCCCCCCCCTACTGGACCCACGCACCAGGCAGCACGCAATTAAGTTTGACGTCGATCAGAGACGCCGCTGGGAATGGAAGTGAAGCGCTCAGCTTGGCGGAGGGCACGCATGCCCGTCTGTGTGTGTGTGCGTGCGTGCTACTCGCTAACCGCACTTGTCCGAATAGTCTGTTAAGGCTACACGGGGGATTTTTGTCTTTTCTTTGTGTGCCCGTGTGTAATAAGGGACTCGATCCTGGTTCTGTCTCCGTCGTCCTTTATTCGGGTTCTTACACTTTTCCCGCACGGCCCTCGCTCAGAGCTCTCCCCTTGGCAGCTCCGTAGCTGCCCTCGCTCCCGTAGCCTCCACACCTCTGCAGCTCCGCTGCAGACCCCCTGTGCAGTCCTCCGGCTGCCCTCACTGCAGCTCCATCGCTGCCCTCACTGCAGCTCCACCGCTGCTCGTCGTTCCTCCGTGCTTGGTCACCGCTGGCCGACGGTGCCAAGTCTTACCCTCCGTGTATGTGGCGATCTCGCCACTCCTCGACCTCCGCCCTGCGTGGCCTCACTCTAACTCTGTCTCCCACACTCTCCCGTCTCTTCCGGTATCTCTCCCTTAAGACCTCACCCCTCTCTCTCACGTGACCTAACTCCTCCCCCCATGACGTCATATCCGCGAAGCCGTTTACGCCCGCATTACACCACCCTCCCCCGTAGAGAAAATCCAGCCGACCTCGGCTGAACAATAACGAGACAAGTAATGCGAGCGAACACAACCATCACACATTCAAGGACAACGAAGCATACAATCAATATAACAACAACAAACACAACAGTAAAATTTAACGAAATGTAAGGGACTTTGAGCGCGTTCGGGTCGCCGGTCCGTCCCGGACGGGCGGCGGCCCTCCTGCAGACCGGGAACGTGACGGGGTTTTAGGAGCGACAGGATGAAGTCCTCCTGTCGCTATTGGAGGCCCGTCAACGTCCCGGTCCCGTGTCCCTGAAGGCCCAGCGTCGGGGGTGCGTCGCGATCGTGTCTGCGACGGGGTCGGAAGGGCGGCGGGGCTCGGAGTCCCCGCAGCCATGGTAGGCACACCCCGAGCAGAGTCTCCTGTCTCCAGCAATGTCACGGCCGGCTTGTCTGTAAAAGGCACGGCAGGCGCTCTTGCAAGGTCAACAGGCACAGGCAAGGATGAGTCGGCAGCCACAGACCCCGGCAAGGCAACATCGGGAGATGACGCATCGTCTCGAGGGGCCACATATGGTTTCAAGCGCGACGTGTGAACGAACCAACGCCGAGATCCAAACCGAACACGCGCAGACTGTGGGTTGGGAACCTCGATGAGGCGGACCGGCCCTTGCCATGGTTTGTGTAATTTAGGAGAGGTACCTGGCCGCACCTGCGGGCAATGGAGCCAGGCCATGTCCCCCACCTTCCAGGGGCACTCTCCCTTCGAGCGTCGAGCACACCACTCGTTCCGGGCCTGGGCTTTGGCAGTAGCCATGCGGGCCCCCTCCCGTGCCTCAGTAACCCGGCGAACGGTATCCCGAATGTAATCAGGAAGAGGCTTAGAAGGTCCCCTCACTCCAGTTCCCAACTGCACATCCATTGGCGGCACGTTCTCGCGACCATACATAAGGAAAAACGGCGAATATCCTGTAGCCGCATGCGGCGTCATTCGGTATGCCGAAAGTACCCCAGGGATATGCAAATCCCAATCCGACTGTTTCTCACTCACGGTGTGACACAACATGGCGGACAGTGTCCGATTTAGCCGTTCAACCATACCATCCGTTTGCGAATGGTAGGGAGATGTCCGTATCTTTTTAGTTCCAAGAGCCGCGCACACCTCCCCCAACAATTTAGAAGAAAAATTACGGCCTTGGTCTGTGAGGAGCCTCTCCGGCGCCCCCTTGTCCATAACGTACCCGAATAGAAAGGCGTCTGTGATAGACGCCGCTGACTGGTCAGGCAAAGGCCAGGCCATCGGCCAGCGGGAGAGGTACTCTACCCCAACTAGCAAGTATTTATTTCCCTTAGCGGATGGCGGGAAGGGTCCCAAAATGTCCAACGCCACCAATTCGTTAACTCTAGACACCTGAATAGACTGTATGGGCGGCACATATGGTTGTTTAGGTGGTTTTCGCCGGGCACAATCGGGACACGCGCGAACGTGATCGACGACATCCGTTGTCATGCCGTGCCAAAAATAGTCTCGCTGCAGCGTCAATAGGGTCTTCTGCACCCCCAGATGTAAAAGCGTGTCCCCATGCAGAGTCCTAATCAACTCGTACCGCAAGGATGCCGGTACAACCAGACGCCAGCGTTCCTGTAATCCTTCCCTCCACATCAGCAGACCATCGCGGAGAGCGGTTTCCGGCATACCCCCCGTACCCAGTCCCCCACTCTTCTTCGCAGTCCGATTCCGTAACGAGACCAATGAACCATCCATCATTTGTTCCCGAATCCACACAGCCCTTGGAAGATTCAGAATCCCATCAGCCGGTCCCGGCTCCTTTGGAGCTTCAGGCACATCGACCGCCAACGCAACAGGCTGAAGGGGTTGCTGAATCGGCGCACATCTGTGCGTCCCCGACGCGCACGCGCAAGGGGATCGCTGCGGCAACCTAGAAAGCGCGTCCGCATTCGCGTGACGCAACCCCTTCCGATGGTGAATTTGGAAGGAAAATTCTTGCAGCGTGTCCAACCACCGCGCCAACTGGCCGGATGGTTGGTCCATCTTAAGAGCATACTGCAAGGCCGCATGATCAGTGCGAACAATAAACGAACGACCGTAGAGATACGGTCGAAATTGGCGGAGAAAGAAAACAATAGCCAAAAGTTCCCTGCGTGTGACGCAGTAGCGAGTTTCTGCGGGAGACAAAATCCGGCTACCATACGCCACCACGCGTTCCACACCACCTTTTGATTGAGACAACACGGCCCCAATGCCCGTGTCACTCGCATCCGTATCCAGAATGAAGGGGTGATCGAAATCAGGATAATCTAACTTCGGTGCCGTAGCCAGTCGATCGCGCAGGCCCTGAAACGCCGCCTCTTCCGGCGGTCCCCAAGCAAATTTCCTTCCTTTACCCGTAAGGAGGTGCAAGGGCCTCGCGATCGTCGCGAAATCCGGAACAAACCTCCGATAGTATGAGGCAAACCCTAAAAAGCGACGTACATCCCCCACCGTGGCCGGGGTCGGCCAGTCACGGACGCATGCTGTCTTGTCCGGATCCGTGGCCACCCCGTCCGCACTTACGATATGCCCCAAATAGCGCACGGACCGTTGCAGTAGGTGACATTTCTTAGGCTTAAATTTCAAATTTGCGGAACGCATCCTGGCGAACACCGCCTGAAGACGATAATATCATCTAAATATATCAGACATGTCTCCCACTGCAACCCCGTTAACACCAACTCCATCAACCTTTGAAATGTGGCAGGGGCAGCATTCAGCCCCATCGGAAGACAATTAAATTGGAATAACCCCTGCGGCGTACGGAAAGCAGTCTTCTCCCGCGAGGGCTCGTCAAAGGGAAGCTGCCAGAATCCCGAAGAGAGATCTAGCGTTGAAAAGAACTTCGCCCCCGACAAGGCATCGAGGGAGTCGTCCATACGCGGCAGGGGGTACGCATCTGCCACAGACACTTTATTCAACTTACGAAAGTCGACACAAAAGCGCAATTTGCCATCCTTTTTAACCAAAACAACAGGCGCGCCCCATGGGCTGTTAGATGGAGATATTATGGCCGCAGCCAACATGTCATCCACTGCCCCTCGAACCTGATCTCGCTCCGCCGGACTCATCCGATGCGAGTTCAACCGAATAGGGGCAGCGTCCCCTGTGTCAATATGATGGTAAAGCAACGAGGTGCGTCCCAAGTCCAAATCGTCGGAGCTAAACACATCAGAATAACTCAATAATAATTTACGAAGCGCACAACGTTGTTCACCGGAAAGGGAAGAATTTTCCCCACACAATTCGGCGATCCAGCGATTATCAGCGGCACCAGGACCTGAAACACCACCAACCACGACCTGGCTGCCCAGATGATCTTGTGCCGTAAACGCCGTAGTGGCATGTGCCACAACCGTACCAGCCGGCACACACACATTCTCGGAACTTGCATTAAGCACCTGCAGAAACGGCTGCTGGTCATGCCGGACAATAGTTTGCGCCCCAACGAGCGCCGCTCCGCCCGTTATAGAGGCGGACGGCGACAACAAAATCCCAATTGCACCCTGACGACCAGGTACAGGCTTCCGATATCGCAAGGGGATAAGCATCTGTGAGCCAGGTGGAATATCAACAGATACCTCGGACAGCGCCTGCACCTGAGCGACCGGAGCAGGTCGCCCCCAGGGAGACGGTAGAAATGTAATTTTTCGGCCACCCGGTAATTCAATGCAGTTTTGATTAATTCGAATTAGAATGGGCATCTTGGCCAGGAAGTCAGTTCCCAACAAGCAAGGAACTGCGAGGGACCTCGAAATTAACACAATTCCCGAGGCCGACACTCCCCCGATAGATATTGTAGCGTCCACCTGGCCCACAATGCCCATGCTACCCCCGTTGGCAGCGACGCAAGAATCGTAAACCGGACGCACGGCCTCAGGTGGGATGTTCAACAGATGGAAAATGACATCCGATATAATGGTCGCGGACGCCCCGGAATCCACTAACACACGTACGTCCACCCCTTTTATAGAACCAGGTACGGTGGACGAACCAGTAGCGGCCGCGACGACCCGCCGTGCCAATTTACGCCACTGCGTTACCGAGCGACGTGGCCCAGTCGATGGCTTCCCCCCGTTATTAACAACACCCGGATCGCACGACAACGGTGATGAGTGAGGTGTCAAGCCTTGCCGGGTGTCTGGTGCGCACCGACTTGCCTGTCCTGGAGGATCCTTCCGTGGCACGTCCGCTGACGAGGCCTCCTGCTGGGGCGGACCCGGGACGCGGGCCCAGCAGTCCCTGGCGTAATGGCCTTTACGGCCGCAGCGGAAGCAGTCGATGTTGTTACGCCGCGCCGCAGGCACCCCGTCCCGACGCTCCCGTGGCGGTGGCGCAGATCGCGGCCCCGGCGTTCTGCGGGCCGACCACTGCGCAGAGGCGGCTGTCAGCTCCTGCGGGCCCCCCCCGTCAGGAACGTACACCGCCTTCTTGGGATCCCAACCCGCGGCACCTCCCTCGACGATGGGCCCCCCCGTCCACGCCGTGACTTGCTTCCAACGGCGCAGGTTGAACTGGGCATCAAGACATTTAGCGGCCGCCCGGGATGTCAGCTTTTCGTGGCCACACACCGGCATAGGAATCCCCAAATCCCGGGACAGCTCGAGCATCTTACCCAAGATGAGAGGTTCGAGCAGGTCAGGCTCCGTCTCCGGGTATGCAGCCATGGCCAACTCCATTACCGCACCCCTGTATGCCACCGGCGACTCCTCGGGTGCTCGCTGACGTTGAACAAACCGGCGATGAGCATCATCCGGTGGCTCGTATGCATCTGCCATCTCGTCGAAAACACCTCTCAATGTTTTCTTCTTCTCCGCCTTGATGGAGCGGAAGAATCTCACCGACTCGTCATCGAGAAGAGTCGGTAAAACCTCCAACGCCTCAGCGTCCGTCCACCTCGCTGAGCGTACCGCCGCCAGAAATCTGCAGGCGAAAGCACTCCAATCGCCCCCGATAGAGAATTCTTTGACGGTCGTGAGATGACGACTGCGACTCCTTGTTGCACCGTCCTCCTCCGATGACTCACCAGGCGGCATATTCAAAATGGCGTCGCATCGCCGCGTGTTCAAGATGGCGGCCTCTCGCCACGGAGAGCGCAAGATGGCGGCTTCCCGCCGTTCTTCTCCTGCCACGCCCAAGATGGCGTCTTCTTGCCGCGTGGTCAATGGCGCCGACAGCGGAGGCAAGGCAGCGACCTGCGGACCTCCATCGGCTGCCCCCAACGCCGTCCTTGGCGTGACGAGCTCGCACAATTGCGCGAGCACGATTTTCAGCGTCTCCAGCTGCGCCGCCATCTGCCTCCATCGCCAATCCGCGTCCACAGGTGCAGACGGGTCCACCGACGCGGCGACCTCTTGGACTCCCGGACCCGCACTTGTTCCCGCACGGATCTCCTCCTCCATCGCAGGTAGGTCGATCGCCCGAGGAAGGTCGTCGTCGTCGGATGTTGTAGCAGACGATGGCGCAGGAATATTCTTTCTTCTGAGCTGTTTTGACATGCCGTTTCACTTCTGACACCAGTGTAATAAGGGACTCGATCCTGGTTCTGTCTCCGTCGTCCTTTATTCGGGTTCTTACACTTTTCCCGCACGGCCCTCGCTCAGAGCTCTCCCCTTGGCAGCTCCGTAGCTGCCCTCGCTCCCGTAGCCTCCACACCTTTGCAGCTCAGCTGCAGACCCCCTGTGCAGTCCTCCGGCTGCCCTCACTGCAGCTCCATCGCTGCCCTCACTGCAGCTCCACCGCTGCTCGTCGTTCCTCCGTGCTTGGTCACCGCTGGCCGACGGTGCCAAGTCTTACCCTCCGTGTATGTGGCGATCTCGCCACTCCTCGACCTCCGCCCTGCGTGGCCTCACTCTAACTCTGTCTCCCACACTCTCCCGTCTCTTCCGGTATCTCTCCCTTAAGACCTCACCCCTCTCTCTCACGTGACCTAACTCCTCCCCCCATGACGTCATATCCGCGAAGCCGTTTACGCCCGCATTACACGTGTATGCGTGCGTGTGTCGGCGAACCTTTGGCACTTCACGTGGCCTCAAGGTGCACCTAGCCTGGCGATGTCACCGCCATTTAGTGGCAAACGGCAATTGTTGTCGTGCGTGCGGAGAGGCGCGAGCAGGGCGGGGGACACAGCACGGAAAGTGAAAACGTTGCGTGTGGCGATGGGCGAGCAGATTAGGGGTGGAGAGTGTCAGCCGGCCGATCGCAAGTGTCCCCACCGTACCGCTCGCCAGCTAGCCAGCCGATCGTCAGTGCCCTCACCGTAATGCTCACCACTAGCAGGCCGATCGCCCGTGCCCTCACCGTAAAGATCACCAACTAGCCGGCCGATCACTAGCTGGGTATGTGGGGGCCCACAGTGAACATGGTGGGTGTGGGGGGCCCATAGCAGGGTCTGGCGAGTGACTGGGGGGCCTCGGTGGACATGTTGTGGTGTGGGGCCCACACGCGGACCCTGGACAAATCTCGTGAGGTGCGACTGCATCCCAGGTCTCTCGAGCAGAAGCTGCTGCCGCCACCGCCGCCACCACCCCCCCCCCACTGCCCCCCCCACTGCCCCCCCCACCTTCCGTGCCGCCTCTTTGCAGACCGTGAAGAAGCGCTGACACGACACCAATTAGGGTCTGTGTTTGCCGATCGTTATCAAGCTGATCCGCGGAGCCGGAGCCACCACCTCGTGCTACGGTGGTGAGGGTGGTGGTGGCGGCAGTGAGAGCGGTGAGGGTGGTGTAGGCGAGGGAGCGGGCGGTGTGTGTGGCGAGTGGGTCTGAAGCGGTTAGCGCTACGCTGCGCTACGAATCCAGCGACCCGAGTTCCATTCCCACTCACAGCCAACACCAGTGACGATTATCTGAACCGGTCCTGGGCCTCCCCTAGGTCGACTCAGCCTCAATTGAGTACCGAGTGCGATGTGTAACCATCGCCACTGGGGATACAAAGGCGGCCGGGGTAGTGCTGTCCACCAACGCCCTTCATGTGCCGTTCCGGCCTTCATAGGTGCTCACGAGCAACACTTGCCCCAACAGTCTGTTAGGGCTATATGGGGGATCTTTGTCTTAGCACAGGACAGGTAAAACGAAGAAAATTGTCACAGTAGGGAGCACAGTTGGTGCATCTGTCAGTCATCTCAGGCAGTCAAACTATGGAACCTGGATCTGTCCCGTCACCTGACAGCAGTGAGCCTTCGACACTGCACGTGGTGTCAAATTGCACCGAGCCTGGCACAAGCGCCGTGGTGATGTCACCGCAACTTAGTGGTGAACGGCAGTTGTCCCATCACTGCCCCTGTGTGTGCCGTGTGTGCGTGTCACACACGGAGCTGTTAACGCGCTGCGCTAAGAACCTGGCGCCCCGAGTTCGATTCCCGACACCAGTGACGAATGTCTGAACCGATCCTGGGCCTCGCCTAGGTCGGCTCAGATATAAATGAGCACCTGGTGCGCTGCGCACCACCCGCTCCCGCGCCGTGCCGGCTGTCATCGGTACTCGCCCAGAGCAATTGCCCCACCGGCATGCGTGGGCTACTCGGAGGATCTTTTCTTTTTGTGCCGCGTGGCACGTGGTGGCGGCGACGTGATGAATGGCGGTGCGCCGCTCGCCGTGCCGAGGTCCGTCTTGTCGCTCCCGGCGGCAACGGATTAAACTGCGGGGGAGGGGGTGGAAGGGGGGGGGTGAGGGGAGTGGTGGGGGTCACTGGGTGCAGGCGTAGCTCCCACCCACGCCGTTACTCTATCATACGTCTGTATAACCGGTAACTGCACGAAAACAAAACGGTAAATGCGGTTACCAGTTTGCTGCACGAATGGCAATTGTCGGGTGCGTTGGTTACCGTTGCTCGGGGCTTGCACTGCGGAGGGTGCCGGTTCGAGTCCGTCTCTCGGCGCGGGAGCTGAAACAGTGGGGCTAAATGTGTTGAACGGGTTGCGTTCATTATTGTAATCGGTTACCGGATCCTGACTTCTAGAACCGGTGACCGATTCCAGATTACGTGACTGATTCCGGAATTAGTGAATAAAAATTCCGATTCTTACTTAGGCCCTTCCCCCCTATTAGCCTCCCCATAGCCCTCATCCAGCCCGGTGTGCAATGTCGTCGCGTCCCACCGTCGTCGCGTCCCACCGTCGTCACGTCCCACCGTCGTCGCGTGGCCGCCGCGACCGGTCGACGCCCTGCTCACGGCTCTGCCATGCGGTGTTTTGTGCGCCATTGTCATTTCCTGTAGACGTTCACAAGTGTGACCTCTCCACGCACACTAATTAACGTGCATGTTTAATCTCGTGCACATCCGCTGACTTGCAGAGCACAGGCGAAGCAGTTTTTTTTTCCTCCTCTCTGTGATTTTGGTCCAGTGTTACCTACCTGTGTGCGATGGTGCAACAATGATTCTCTCTCTACGTTGTTCCCATACCCCACCCTTGACATCACCGCCTGTGCCCGCAGTCCCCCAGCGGGTCGGACGTGCGATGTTGTACGTTAGCGCGGTAATACCGTCGTTAACGCATCCAGACCAGAAGCCTCAATGATGAGTCTTCAAGACACGTTTTCAGGAGGGTCCTGCATGGGCGATGTTTTGCCAGTTCGTTTTTCGGGAGAGCCTGCCTGGCTTGGCGTGAGTGGAAACCGAAGAACCCTGGCCCCCAGTGGCGTTGGGAGTGTCACAAATCTCTGCGTAATCCACGAACCCTAGCCTCCTCCATGTGCTATCTCTCAAGGGACACCTGGTGGCTGGAGGTGCAAGGGGGGTTGAGGAGCACTCCGGCAGGACCCACGTCCCTCCTCACCACCCCTCACTCGTCTCCCGCACTCTCCACCTCCGAGCACACCGCCCTCCCTGCTTCTCACCACCTCCCCCTCTCCCCCTCACTCATCACTTGCACCTATCTGTCTGTTCCCTCCACTTTCGCCTCTGCCCCCCCTCTCCCTCCCCTTTTCACTCTCTCCTCGCTCTCTCGCCTCAACTCTCCGTTCAGTATTACTCTATCTGACTCTTATCTTATTTGTGCTCCCCACCTTCCTCCCTCTTCCTGCGCTCCAGGGTCTGTCTGCCCCCACCATCTTGCTCCCTCCTACTCCTCCCTCCTCTCCTACTCCCACCACCTCCGCACCTTTGCCGATTGCTGATAAGGTGATGCCGCAGGCGCACGTGTGTGTCTGTGTGTTGGCTGCGGGGAGCGTTGGCGCAGTGGTTATTCCTCTGCACTACGATCCTGGCAACTTCATTTTGATCCCCGCCCCACCAATGGCTGAAATTGGTGCTGATTATTTGAACCGGGCATGGGACAGGCATAGGTTGACTCAGCCTTGAAAAAGTTCCTCTTTAGGGGTGTCAACATTGGTTAATGGGGAGGCAAAGGTGCTTGCTAACAGGCTACAAGCGGAGCTTTGTCGCGTGGCCCTGGGAGGTACTAAAATGGCAAATTCATGAAAATACAGACCGGGTCTGGGGGGGGCTGAGTCTGAGGGCATGTGTGTGATGGAGAGTGTGTGTGTGTGTGTGAGGGAGGGTGTGTGTGATGGAGTGTGTGTGTGTGTGTGATGGAGTGTGTGTGTGTAATGGAGAGTGTGTGTGTGAGGGATGAAGGGTGTGTGTGTGAGGGATGGGGAGGGTGTGTGTGTGTGTGAGGAATCGAGCGTGCCTTGACTTTGCATTCGCCCTAAGCCTTTTCCGGCGGCTTTTTCTGCCCCGCGCACCCCTTCCCCACATCTCCCGCCCCAACCAACTTGGCGATAATGGCTGGAGAAATTAATTACGGCGCGTGGAGCTTAATTAAGACATCGGCGCTCGTAAAACCACGGCTCGCAGCCACGACGCCGAGCCTCGCTCCCAATTAGCGACGATGATGCGCGCATGGCGGGTCGGCTCGTTAAGGCGCGGAGATGAATAAAGATGGCGCTCGCCGTCTGCGTGCGTGATTGAGGCCTCGGGGCAGAAGTAGCGGCCCCCCTCCCCTCCCCGTGCGGCGCCAGCGGCAGCTGCCGTTGGGCCCTACTTTACCGCCCTCTCTGTACGGGTGTCCGCCCTTAGGTGTGGCTAGAATCCATCTCGGAGAATTAAAAACATCAGTTGGTCTGTCAAGCCACGCAAACATTACTTTTGTATGCAGAGCGGGCGGGAAAGTGCTGCTCCCATGCTGTGTGGATTGAAGGTCACTTGAAGGGACAATATTCGCGATAATAATCGTCGTGTTTAGTTGCGTACAGCGGTGGCGGCGTTCGTGCAGAATGCGTCTCACAATCACGAACCGGAAGGCAGCAGTAGGGCGGTGAGCCAGCGCTACCAACAGTTGCCCAAGCTCTGCAGTCCTCGATACATTAAGATGTTTTCAGCAAATTGTTGAGTGTTCATTATACACGTGTGGAGGAAACTAGAGCACCCGGACACTCGATCCCGTACAGAACGGATAGATGGTATTCCGTACTTTTCCGTACCGCCCGCCTTCTCCTAGCGATCCAGGATACGCATCCTCATCGGCGCCCACAGTAAGGGAGTGTGGAACAGATCGATATTAGTCCTCACTTTGCTGTACTGATTTTTGGCGAGCCAGGGTAAGGGCACCCGGACGCCTACGGGAAGGGAGCTTCACAGTAATAGTGGGGCCATCCACCAACCCTCGCCGCTGTCTCCACGACAGCGCTGGACCAGAGCCAGCCATGTGCAGCATCGCCGCCACCGCCCGGGGATCTCAGAGGTAGCTCTGTGATTTCCACTTCTGTGGGCCGTTTTTTGGCAAGGTGGGTTAAACCGCTCGCTGCGAGAGATCCGAATAGATTCTTCGTCCCGAGATGAGACGCTGACATCGCAATCCGCAATCGGGATAAAACTGGGGAAACGTGGAAAATAAATATTTGAAAAAATGATGTCACGCACTCGCCCCCGATCTCTCGGCCTCTCTCACGCTCACCACCCGTCCGCCCCGCACGCTCTCCCCCGTGCGCCCCGTGTGACGGCACAATCAATAATTCACAGCTCGCCCATGAGAGCCATTATTTGTAATAATGCGAGGGGCATTGTAATGTTTTGAGAGGAGGTATTTGTAACAATGAGAGGGACATTGGAACGTTTTGAGAGGAGGTATTTGTAACGCTGTGAGAGAGGCAGTGTAATGGGTTGAGAGCATGTGTCTATAGCAGTGTGAGGGGTATTGTATTGTTTTGAGAGGAGGTATCTGTAACAATATGAGGGGTATTGCAATGTGTTGAGAGGAGGTATTATTGATAGTTACGTGAGAGGTGGTATTCGTAATAATCCTCAGCACCTGAGGGTTTTGCACGGCAATGTGAGCTTAGCCACAGAGCCTCCTCGCGGAGTGTCTCCCTCGCGGAGCCTCCCCGTCGTGGAGCGTCCCCCTCGCGGAGCGTCCCCCTCGTGGAGCGTCCCCCTCGTGGAGCGTCCCCCTCGTGGAGCGTCCCCCTTGTGGAGCGTCCCTCTCGTGGAGCGTCCCTCTCGTGGAGCGTCCCCCTCAGGGAGCATCCTTGCGGAGCGTCCTCCTCGTGGAGCGTCCCTCTCGTGGAGCGTCCCCCTAGTGGAGCGTCCCCCTCGTGGAGTGTCCCTCTCGTGGAGCGTCCACGTTGGGGAGCATCCTCCTTGCGGAGCGTCCTCCACGTGGAGCGTCCCTCTCGTGGAGCGTCCTCCTTGCGGAGCCTCCCCCTAGCGGAGCGTCCCTCTCGTGGAGCGTCCTCCTTGCGGAGCCTCCCCCTCGCGGAGTGTCCCCCTCCCAGAGCTATCGTCACGCGAACAGTCCACATCGATAAACATTCACACTAAGAACGTCTTTGTGTATCTCTATGTAACTTCATGGATCTCTGTCACTCTTTGTGTATCTCTATGTAACTTCATGGATCTCCACGTAAATACGTGGATCTCTATGTATCTTCATGGATCTCTATGTAAATACGTGGATCTCTATGTAAATACGTGTATCTCTATGTAACTCTAACTGCAAGGCACATTAACTGCCAACGACGGTACAGGGCTGTGGTCTTCCTTGTAACAGAGCTTCTTATCTCTATGCGGCCGCCCCAGCTGAGATAAGCCTGAGTCTTGGGGATACGTTTATCTAGCAGCGGATAGACCATGGCTGATGACAATGATGGTGCTGGGGTGACGGGGGGGTGACAGCGCCGCCACCATTGCGGCCCCCACCCACGAAGCTCCTCCCCCCTCCCTCCCCCTTTTCTTCATCCTCATTAAAGCGAAGGGAACCTCACCGTGCCGGCCCTCATCATGTCACTGTTTAACCTGAAACCCTTTAATATTCATACGGGGTAAATATTAATGAGCCGAGCGGGAGGCGCTGCTGGCTGGCATCTGCACTGATTTATCGCTCCCGTCCCTCTCTGCGCCACGCCGCCTCCGCCGCCGAAATACATCTCCCCGCCCGCCGCTCGTTAATTATGCCACGTCCCTGGGTGCTCGCGCTAGGTCGAGCGGTCGGGTGAGGGCAAGGTCATCGAGCCGGAGTCGCGGTTCGAGGTTGTTGGCGTTCGGTGAGGGTCAATGTCGTGGTTCGACAGGGAGCCGAATTAGTGTCACCCGTAGGGGGTAGCGGTGTGTAAGCTGTGTAGGGTGTGCGTGTGAGTGGGTAGAGGTGCGTGTGCGTACGTATGTACGTTGAACTTCTTCCGCACCGAACATAGCCGACCGTGGGTGGAGTCCAGGCTTGGGACTTTCCTCTGCCTTGCACCGACCGCCTCTCTGTCTACTTTAACCATGCTCAGAGACTCTCTTAGAGACCCGTACATAGTTTGACGGGATCGGAAATATGGTGTGGGTCGCTGGTAGCCTCGAGTTTGTGGCACGTGACTAGTAGCCACAGCCATGGTGGATGTGGTGTACTGGGAGCAGATCTATTTTTCGGGATCTTGGGAGTTAGGAATAAACTAAAACTCAACTAGAAACTTATTTTTATTTCCCCAGGGAAGCCCCACCGAGCTCTTTTTCAGAAGCAACCTGGCCACAAATGACAGCTCAACGAAGTGGCTCATCATGTGGAAATTTATAGCAGCCAAATACTCTAAATGCATGTTGATTCTAAATGTGGAGGGAAAAACCGGAGGTCCCGGAGAAAAATCCCTGCGGCCACGGGGAGAGAGACACGCAAACTCCAAATATACAGCAGCAGGCGTCAGAATTGGGATCAAACCCACGACCTCCTGTAGACCAGGCGAGGTAGTTAACATCTCCCCACCGAATAAGTGGCATGTGACCAGCAAGAGGTCCACTGGATGTGGTGTGCCTGGAGCTCTTGGCCGTGGGCTTTGCATCCATATCTGGGGCCAGCTCCGCTGGGCAGGTAGCCGTGGGTCCAGACAATGAACAAAAATCTATGGAGCGTATCGATAGCATTTACACATGGGGAGACGCTCCACCGATTTGCTGACGATGCGTGGTCATTACAACAACCGGCGGGAAAGGAATTAGGGAAAGAGAGCCGCTGCGCACAATAGCCTCTTGCTGCCAGGCCGCCACGAGCTCCAAGTCAATAAACCGGAGCAGAACAAAAAGCCCGTGGCCTTGAGAACGTCACGCGGCGCCCACGTGACCCAGCAACGTGGGCTTGGGGCATCGCAGGAGCGTGACGGACGGTGGCAAGCCAGCACCGGACAATTATCATTGTCATTCCCGTTGCTCCACTCGTGCACCCAGGAAAGACTCATCGAGTCCCGTGACTCTGTTCGCCAGAACGACCCTGTGCAAGTTGTGGGGGGGGGGGGGGCTAATCGTTCTATATAATTTATTATTCCAATTGTGTGATCCTCACATTTGGCAAATTTGGACTGGATGATGACGATTGAGTCCAGGTCGAGGGGTCAGGTGTCTGTCCAGGTTAGCGCGGGTTTGGTTTGTGGTTGTTCGCGTTAAGAGCTGTGAGTCTCGGCGCACTGCCGACTGTGTTTTTGTGTGTACGCTTGACTGCGCAGGGCTTTCACGGTTGTGCTGCATGTGCCGGTCGGTTCCCCGATGAAACTCCGTGGAACAACTGGAAAATGCCTCGGACAGATTGCGTAGTTCGGCCACTCGGGAGCCTCCGCGCGGGTTAAAACGTCGCAGGAAAGAAGTTTCGTCCTCGCTGTGCCGATACGAGCATCCGTCACCGCCGCCGTATTGATGCCAGCCGTCGACACATCTCGAGATATTTGTCAAAACTCGTTATTCTTAAAGCTTGCACTTTTCGCTCATGCGCGAGGCAAGAGAGCTCACACAATGAATGGTTTGATATTCCTGGGCGGTGGAGCGTGGAGCTCAGCAGCAGCTGCCGAGAGAGAGAAAGCGGAGGGGAGGAAGTCTTGAAGAAAAAAAAATATAATAATGCGTCCTGAGCCTTTATCGGAAGAAAGCATGTACGATAGTTTTGTCGGAGCTGTAAACGGTGACCGATTTTGCCGGCTTTGATGCGAGTCCCAGCAGCGGTGGCTGTGACAGTTGTGATGATGGCGGTCGTGACGGTGGTGGGGGGTGATGGCTCTGGTGGCGGCAGCGATGGTGATGGTGGTATCGGCGGCGGGTGATTGTGGTGGTGGCGTTGGTGGCGGTGGCGGCTGTGGTGGCGGTGATGGTGGCAGCAGTGACGGCAGGAACAGTGGCGGCGGCGTCCTGATGACCCGGCAGATGCGCCGTCTCCTGCTGCCGTGAGCGTGTAGCAGTAGCTGGCTAGCGATAACGTCCTTGCGTCTCTGACAAGATCTCCCCGCCATGCCAATTGTTTTTCTTGCTGTCCTCACCGTGAGCTTGGGGAGTCCACAGTTGGGCTCCCCAGGGTCTGTGCTTTGTAGTCGAGGTGCAACGAATTGGGCAAGATTATTTATTGTAAGAACTTGGTAAAAAGAAACGATAATGATGATGATGGGAGGAGGGAATTTTTAAGTGGAGGGAAGAAGCAAAAAGAGAAGCGGTGTGACCTGCAGTGTGGTGAGTGAGTGAGTGAATGAGTGAGTGTATGAGAGGGTGAGCGAGTGAAAGGGCGGGTGAGTGTGTGAGAGGGTGAGTGAGTGCATTGTTGTGGCTGATAACAGCCCTCCACCCACGTGGAGGATTCGGTGGAGGACTCTGTGGAAGCGACCGAGTCCCCCACGTGGGTGGAGGACTCAGCTGGGTCGTCCACGCCGGTGGAGGAATAAACGGATGTGGAATTACAAGAGAAGAAAGGGGAGTTTTTAATTGAATCGTGACCCTGAGACGTGACAATGCGAGGCGCCGCCTGCGGGGGGGGGGTCTCCACGCAGCCCTCCCCCTCTCTGGCTCCCCGGTGGGGTTAATAATCTGCCGTAATTGTACAAAGGAGGGGACTGTGTTTGCCCCAGATGATATCTTACAATTTTAAGATAATGCCGAGCGGGCTGATCCCTTTTTGTCCGCGACGCCGTTTAATTTCCCTCATGGCCGAGCGTGCGCCGTAAAAGCGCTTTGGGGAAAAAAATTAGCGAGAAATTAAAATGAGAAGTGAATTTGGACAACTGTGAGTGAGTGACTGTGTGCGTGCGGGGGGGGGGGCTGTGTGTGTGATAAGCCACTGGGTTGAGACGTAATTTGTGGCCTGGTCGCTTATGAAAAATAACTTCATACCTCAGTGGGCTTTACCTGGTAAGATAAAAAAAAAAATAGTTTTATTTGTATATTTTTTTTAAGTGAATTGTTTACCTCATATTGTATTTTTGTATTGTTGTAACATTCTTACCCCGTGCCCCTACAGAACATGCATGAAAAAGAGCTTTATAGCTCATCGGATTCCTCCAATGTAACTAAATATTCAGATTCTGTAATTCCACCTCCTCGATGGTTGCCAGTCACTAACGCTGTGGTGCGCTGTGAGCGGCGTTGCCATTGGGGGGACGGCTGATACTAACCAGCCGTGGCCCCTCTGGATAGAGTCATCCTGTTGGGTGACTTCAATGCCCAAGTGGGTCATGACGCAGCCACCTGTGTTGGAGTGATTGGAAGGCACGGGCCAGATCAGATCAATAACATCCGCAGGAGGAGGCTTGCAGACTTATGTGCAGCCAAATGAGCTTGTAATCACCAACACGCTGTCCCAACATCATGGATGCATGCCAAGTCCAAGCAAGAACATCTTCTGAATTACATAGTGACGGAACAGCGAAAGTGGGCCCATGTCCACAACACCAAGATCAACGATGGAGTTGATTTTCCCACTAACCATCGGATTGTCAGCGCAACACTGTGGCAGCTGCCTGTCACTCCATATGAAGCTCCGAGTCTTCTCGGCCACAGTTATGCTCTCCCTTCGCTATGCCTGCAACACGTGGACCCCTTTAAAGGAATATATGCGCCAATTTTAAACATTCAGGCTGGCCTGCCTAAGATCCATCCTGGTTTTAACCAGGCTGGTTTGTGTGTGAGGAGCTCACAGGTCCTTGAGAGCTTTGGACACAGTCCCATCGGTGAGCTCTTCTGGCAGGCGAGGCTGTATTGACTGGGTCATGTAGCCCGCATGCTTAGCCACCGCTTGGACACGGCACGAGCTGGAGAAGAGATGGATTGATGCAGTACGGGAGGATGATGACTTGCCAAAGACTGGTACCAGAGGTGTCGAGATCGGCCTTTATGGAGAACCCGACTGGGCAGTTGGAGGGAGTCGTCCTCCAATAATGGAGGATAGAGGAGCAACGCTCACAACAATGAGCAGAGTGCCGGGCTGCTAAAATGCAGCAAGTTGGCACAACAGAGGACACTGGTGGTGCCTCGGCCAGTCATGTCAGGCAACACCCATGGAAACCGGGTCTGTCCCGTGACCTCCTGTCAGCAGTGAGCCTTCGACACTTCGCGTGTATTCAAAGTACACCTGGCCTGGCAGAAGTGCAGTGGTGACATCGCCGCCACTTCGTTGCGAATTGCGGCTGTCATTGCTGGAGGGGCGGTGTCGGGGGGTGCTGTGCGTGACCCAGCAACTTCCCTTAGCGGGCACCACTTTAGGATGTCGCCCGTAGACCGTGGGGCCTGGGCGTTCAAGTTTGGCCAAACCGGAGCCTGGTCCAGCTCAGTAATTAGATGCACAGTCTGTGTGTGGGTGTGGTTAGGGCGAGGGTGGTGTCTCTCTGGGTTCACTTGATATGCATCTGGTTTGGGTCATGTGTGTGTCATTGTCTAGGGGTTAGAGTTCGGCTAGTGGGTGGCTATGGTTAGGGTGGTGTTTGTGTGTGTGTGTCGAGTTAGGGTGGTGTGTGTGTGTGTGTCTAGTTAGGGTGGTGTGTGTGTCTAGTTAGGGTGGTGTGTGTGTGTGTGTCGAGTTAGGGTGGTGTGTGTGTGTGTCGAGTTAGGGTGGTGTGTGTGTGTCGAGTTAGGGTGGTGTGTGTGTGTCTAGTTAGGGTGGTGTGTGTGTCTAGTTAGGGTGGTGTGGGGTTAGAGTTTGGGTGGTGTGGGTCTCGTCAGAGGTGGTGTGTTTGTGTGTGGTTAGGGTTAGAATTAGGCTAGTATGTGGTTGTGGTTATGGTGGTGTGTGTGTCTATGGTTAGAATTGTGTATGGTTGTGGTGGTGATAGTTAGGGTGGTGTGTGGTGGGGGTCACCGTCGTGTGTGTTCATGTGGTGGGGGTCACCGTCGTGTGTCTGTTCATGTGGTGGGGGTCACCGTCGTGTGTGTTCATGTGGTGGGGTCACCGTCGTGTGTGTTCATGTGGTGGGGGTCACCGTCGTGCGTGTGTTCATGTGGTTGGGGTCACCGTCGTGTGTGTGTTCATGTGGTGGGGGTCATCGTCGTGTGTGTGTTCATGTGGTGGGGGTCACCGTCGTGCGTGTGTTCATGTGGTGGGGGTCACCGTCGTTCGTGTGTTCATGTGGTGGGGGTCACCGTCGTGCGTGGCGTTCACGTGGTGGGGGTCACCGTCGTGTGTGGCGTTCATGTGTTTTGTCTTTGGACTTGCATACGTGTCGGTATGTCTGCGTTCACGTTCACTGGCGGCTGCGGTTGTGTTTCGGCCCTGCGGCACGCGCGCACGTCCGCTCGTGGTTAATCGTGGTGACCGCCTGGCCGCCGGGGTGGCGGGACAGGCGGACGTGAGGGGGGGGGCGTGCCCGCGATAAGGAACCCCCAGCTCGTTTTTGTTAAACGCCTCGCTATTTATTTGCCCGCGCGCTTCCTGTGCGAGGCGCTGCCCTTCCTGGCCTCGCTGCCTGTAATCAAAACATCGCATGCGGCGCGATCGTCAATCACGGCGCCGCCCGCCGGCTCGCCCCCCTCCACCAACCAGGCCCCCCACCACCAACCAGGCCCCCCACCACCAACCAAGCCCCCCACCACCAACCAGGCCCCCCACCACCAACCAAGCCCCCCACCACCAACCAGGCCCCCCAGCACCAACCAGGCCCCCCACCACCAACCAAGCCCCCCACCACCAACCAGGCCCCCCACCACCAACCAGGCCCCCCACCACTAACCAGGCCCCCCACCACCAACCAAGCCTCCCACCACCAACCAGGCCCCCCACCACCAACCAGGCCCCCCACCACCAACCAAGCCCCCCGCCACCAACCAAGCCCCCCGCCACCAACCAGGCCCCCCGCGTGCCCATGTCGTCGTTTTAGCCCCGCGAGGAGGAACCCTCCTGGGTAGCTACGCCCAGGGATCCCCTACCTCCTCCACCCCCTCGCGACCCCCGTCGCATGTGCTCACACGTCTTGTCCGGACGACTCGGGGTCAAGAGGTCGTTGTGGAGCTTGAGTGTGATGCGACCTCGCAAGTCATCGTTTCCTCCGCTCGACGAATTGGATAGCGTGACGACAGTTGGGGGGTGGGGTGAGTTTGGAGAACGTCTCTCGGCTGTTCCGCGCCCGCACGTGTGCCGCTGGACGAGTGGTGGTGATGGCGGTGACATCGCCGGCTTCATCAGCTGCGTCGTGCCCGGCTGGGTGTGGCTTGTCGGGGTTTCCAGCTTTCCACAGGCAGAATATCGACCACAAAACAAGTAGCCGATTTCAATTTTTGAGTCGGCTGTTTTGGTTAACCTGCTACCCGTCCCGTACGGTACTCGTCCTGGCTAGTGGTGTGAGTGCGGGTCCCGTGATGCGAGTTCCGTGATGCGAGTGTGGTTGGGGGGATACAAACCCCTGTACCCACCAACATTGATCCCCACACTCTCCCCCAACTCCTGGACACCTACACCCACTCATCCTTACAACATCGCCGCCACTCAGACACTCACGCCGACACTCACACCGACACTCATCCATACAGTTACCAACTACACCCGGACACTCACCCTTACACTCACCCCTTGCAAACAAAAACACTTGCCCCCACACTCACCCTCACGCTCACCCTGTGAGCAGTGAGGGCAGGGTGGGGGGGGGCTCGAGGGGTCCCCCGTGTGGGAGGCAGCGATGCACATCCCCTTGGCAGTGACTCCCACGGAACTTTGTTTATGTTCGGGGGCTCCTGAGTGGGGTGGAGGCTGTGGGGTGTGGCGGTGGGGGGGGTTCTGGGATGGTATTAATAGACACAGGGCTTCCTGTCTCTCGCCAGCTCTTGCTGCATGGTAGAGACAGAGGAGGGAGAGAGAGCAGAGAGAGATGGGGGAGGGGAGAGCGAGAGGGGAGAGAGAGTAGAGAGATGGATATGTGAGAGGAGGGGAGAGCGCAGAGAGAGCGAAGAGTAGTGTGGAGAGAGAGCAGCAGAGAGAGGGGAGAGGAGCGGGGAAAGCGAGCACAGAGGGGGGTGAGAGAGAGGTGGGAGAGGTAGAAAGGGAGTAATGGGGAGGGGTGGGGAGTGCAAAGAGAGGGGATGGAGAGAGTGGAGATCTGCGAGAGGGAGAGGGGATATTGGAGAGTGCTGGGACAGGAGAGAGGATGGAGGGAGAGCGATGGAGGGGGGAGCCATCGGCAGCCTCACCGGTGCCTCGTCTCGAGCCGCTGAGTGGGATTGTAGGGGGCGGCAGGTGGGGGGGCCTCTCCCGTGATTTATTATTTTACTTAAAGAGGAAGAGAATATGCAATATACACAGGCACAGACGCTCACTAGACCCAGATCCCCCATGTAGCCTCAACGGACTTTTGGAGAAAGTTCTGTTAACGAGCACCTACACACTCTCACACGCACGCTCGCACAAATGCACGCACACCCTTACACGCACACACACCACGCGCTCATGCGTGCACACGCTCACACGTTCGGCGGTGTGAATTTGGCGGCGAGTGTTTGCCGGTGTGTATTTGGCGGTCTGAATATTATCGTTGTGTGCTGACAGTGTATGGGTGTGTGTGCGCGCGTGTGCGGGGATGGTGGCGCAGCGGTTAACACAACTGTGCTATAAACTCGGCGAACTGTGTTTGATTCATGCTAACGGCCAACATCAGCGGCGAATATCTGAACCAGTCCTGGGCCTCCCCTGGGTGAACTGAGCCTTAAATGTGTACCCATGCACAGTGCGTAAACAGCACTGGGGAGACCGAGGCGGCCGGACGTGGTGGTCCCGGCCACCCCACCCCCTCGCGTGCCGTGCCGGCCTTCATAGGTGCTACACGCTAACAGCACTTGCCCCCCCCACAGCCTGTCGAGGCGATGGCGGGGCGGATCGTTGTCTGTGGTGTATATTTCACGGTGTGTGTGTACGCGCCGCGTGTTTGCCGATGCGTGTGCCTCATGCAGTGCGCCTCTTGAGTGCGCCGAGCCTTCCCTCTGTGCGCCGCCGCTGCCTCCTCCGCCGGCGCTGTCATGGTTTAATGACCCGTTCGTCTCCCCACTGCTCACCGCAGGCGGTGAATCTCCCGGCTAGCGAGCCGTGAAAAAGGTGGACAATGCCGGTTCGGCGGGGGGTGGGGGTGGGGTGGTGGTGACTGCCGGCTTAGAGCGGTCGGGCTGGCTTCTGATGGATGGCTGCCCCCAGGGAATTGGGTGGCGGTGTAGGCGGTAGCAGTGGTGGTGGTCGTAGAAGTGAAGGTGACGGTTGTGGTGGTGGTGGCGGTCGGTAGTGATGGTGGCGACGGTGATGGTGGTGTCAGTGAAGACGTTGGCGGTGATGGTGGCAGGCTTTGTTCCAGTTGCATTTGCGGTGTGGTTGTTGCGGCAGTGGTGGTGGTCATGGTGGTACGAGTGACGACGAAGGCGGCGGCGTTGGCGATTGTGTTTGCGGTGCGCCCATGGCGGTGGTGCCGGCGGCGGTAGCAGCGGCGGCAGCGCTTGGCACGGCGTGTGGGAACGCGGCCGCGGTGCGGGAGCCTTGAGCCCCCGCGTCTCCATTCCAGCAGCAGCAGCAGCAGCTGTGTGCTGCATTTTCTTTTGTTGGCCATTGGCCGCTCGAGCTTTCGCTAAACGCGGGCTGCGGGCGGAACAAAGCCCTCGGGATTCTGGGGTCTAGGGCGGGGGGGGGGCAGCACGGGAGAGGAGCGGAAATGGCAGTTTTCAGAAATATCTCAACTCCCACGGATAATTCTGCCCGTGTTCCCATTTTTTTGCCGTGAATCGTTTGTGCGCCAGTTTAATCTCCCCGCCACGCAGTCGGCCGGAACTGGGCCAATCCCCTGCCCTGGGACGCCGCGCGTTTCTCCCGTCCTCGTTCCCTCCGTCTCTCTCTGCCGCTCAGGTGGGCAGCTCTCGCCTATGTGGCCTCCTCGCCCGACCTCGCCCGACCTCACCGGTCCTCACCCCGCCCCTGTGAGAGGTCGTGGATAATAGGGGGTGAATTTGGCGATGAAGTCCTCTTATCCCTAAAAAATGTAGCGGATCATGGGAAGCCATTCCCCAATGCAGATATTAGGATGAATAGGGGGGTAAGGATAATAGGAGTTTTTGCTTTCCCGACAGCTCCCGCGGATAATAGTGGTTGTGGATCATAGGGGTCACGGATAATCGGGTGAGAAGAGTTGCACGCTTGTAACACTGACAGCCCGACACTCACCTCGCCCATTGAGGGCTAATGGGCACTGGGGGGAGGGTGTGCATCAATTAGCACCTCCCTTGGCAATTCAATTAATAGAGCAGCTCCAGCATTCTTTGTAAATGTCAGGCACGGGGCTGGGGGCTTGCTGAAGCCTGTCTCGACGACATCACAAGTTACGTTCTGACGATTGGAGTCGGGGGAATTAAGAGAATGAACACGAACGCACGGCGAGTCATAACCGTGGCGGAGCCGTAGCGCTTTCGTCCCCCCCCGCGTTGCCCCCCGTTTCCGGGGGTTGCTGTTCGAACCGAGGAGCCGCCCTGGTTGTCGCCGTGCAATTTGGCTACGCGCCGTTCGCCTCATTCGCAGCGGATGTTGAAGATTATCCCCCGGATTTTACAAAAGTTTGAAATTAAAAAAACACGCCAAAAGACTCAATTGGGATTCCAAACGTGCAGCAGCAGCATCAGCAGCATCAGCAGCATCAATCATCGCCCCCTACCGGCAGCAGCCTGATGCCCCAGGTCACTCTTCTTGCAAATGAGACTCATGTCTTGGTCTCTTGAGGTCTCACCGGGTGGAACAAAACCAACCTGAAACTTGATGTCACACTCGCTGGCGACACGGTCGCCGTAACGAGCGACGCAAGGAGGCTGCCGAGCGGCGGTTAGACCATCGCTGATGGCAGTGATGGCAGTGATGGTGACGATGCCAATCGCTCTGCCGGGAAAGTCTCAAGACTGTCATGGCCGGGCCCTGCTTTGGGATGTTTGGACGATGTGGAAAATTAGCGTTTGGCTTCCTGTGGGAGGAGGAGCGGGTCGCGATCACGGGGCAGATATCGGCCGTCATCGCTCCACGTGGCTTGCGCCCCCTCCCCAATGGCGTCAGATCGCGGAAGCTAAGCGGAATTGGGCCTGGTCAGTGCTTGCACGCTTGACTCGTCAGAGCTTTCCAGGTGCTGTAGGTCTGCTCACCTCTCTCTGCGAGGTGTGGGCCAGGAGGTGGTGGTGCTGAGTGTCTCCCCCTCGTGCTACAGCAGCGGGACGCTGGGTCTTCTCCGGGTTCTCCGGTTTCCTCCTCCCACCGCACGAGGCCAAACTCGCGTTCTCGGAATCGTCTTTTTGTCCACACTGGAGGGACGGTCGCTCCCGGGGATCTCGGAGGTAGCTCTGCCATGTCCGCTTCTGCGAGCCGTTCTCGAACGCGGGAGGGCGTGTCGCCGCCGCCTTCGTCTAGTGACGACGCGGCGCTGATTGAGCGATCGGGATAACGGTGGGGGGCTTGGGCCGGGGGGTGGGGGTGTGGTGGGGGGAGGTGGGGCAAGTAAAATAAATAAATAAACAGCTGCCCATGGAGGCGGTGATGCCATCACTCCGCCGCCTCCCGCGGGAGGCAGCTCGTGCGGCGTAAATCAGCGCCGCGCGACCGTGCATCAGGGAGGCCCCCCCCCCCCGCGCGCTCCCACGCAGCAATCGGAGGCGACGCACGCTGTCACTCAGCCCTCGGTGCAACGCACGCACACACACTAAATCCCCCCCTGTAACCTGCACACTCCGGGAGCAAGTGCTGTTCGCGAGCGGCGGTGAAGGCCAGCTCAGCGCGCCTACGAGGGGGTTCGTGTGGCCGGAACCGTACCTGGAACCGCGCCCCGGCCGCCTTTGTCTCCCCAGTGCTAATGGTTACACACTGCAGTAGGCACCCATTTAAGGTTGAGTCAACCTAGGAGAGCCCCAAGGCCAGCATGCACACAAAGCCTGCACAAAAATGCACAAGACTGCAAGCCTTCACTCAACACATACAACAAGCACACACACTGATGTAAATATATAGACTGAAACACTCACACAAAGGGCACGTAAGCACAGACTCAGACACACAAGACCACATAAAACACACGTGAAAATTTACACTCGTGAACACATACCATATACAATACCAACCATCACTCAATACAATATCAACCATCACTCGACACACAAACCATAGACAAAGTTCCAACATGTGGCCTTTAACAGACTGTTGGGGCAAGTGCTTTTAGCGAGTAGTTCCTATGAAGGCCACTGCACCAGGTACTTATTTGATACCTAGCGGAGGCCTTGGACTGGTTCAGATAATCGTCACTGGTGTTGAGTGGGAATTGAACTCTGTTCGCCCGGTTTGTATCGCAGTGCGCTAACCGCTACACCACCACTCCCCACTACACCCGCACAGATAAACGCACGGGCGCACGCACGTACGGACAGACGAACGTACATACAGATGTACGTGCGTACGGAACGGGCACGTACGTGCGTGCGGGCCCTAATGGAGTGGACAAGGCGAGGAGAAAAAGGAATGGGTTTTGAGATTAATTCCGCGCTGGGGGTTTGTTATCGGGGCGGCAGAGCGCCACTGACAGCGGCCTCCAAATTGTCGGGGTTATCGCTGCGTGCGGTACCCCTCCACGCCGGCGTGTGGTGGTACCGCACCCACGCACGGCCGGCCTGCTGATGATGATGCTGATGCCGCTGCTGCTGATGGTGGTGGTGGCGGCGAAGATCCTGCTGATGCTTCTAATGCTGCTTATGCCAATGCAGATGCTGCTGACGATGATGACGATGTCTATGCTCCTGCTGCTGCTCCTAGAGATGCTGTTGCTAATGCTGCTGCTTGATGACGGTGATGCTTCTGATGATGATGCTAATTGCGCTGCTATTGTTACTTCCACTGATGATACTGCTCTTTCCACTGCTGATGCTCTTGCTGATTCCGCTGATGCTACTGATGATGATGCTCCTGCTGAAACTGCTGCCTCCCATTACTGCTGCTGCTGCTGACCCTTGGCGTCATCCACCGGACGCGGTGTGGGTGGCGAGCGTGGTGGTGATGGTCTTTGGAAAGTTCGGCGAGAATTCATTTGGGACGACTCGCCGTTTGGCCCCGGTTTCGCGACCCTCGCGTTAAACCAACGTTGACTCGCGCGCCGAGCCGACTGCCCGATGACATCTGGCCTTTGAGGCCGATCGTTAATAATTATTAATTAGCGATCTCAACTTGACGAGATCGCCAGGGACACGGAGCGACGGGATTGGCCAAACCGGACGGATCGTCTCAACCGATGGAACCACCGTGAGAGATGGAGGCGGTTTGGGGATGGAGGTGGCCTTTGTCCGACAGTCTGTTGATCACGGCTCGTTACGGTGACTGTCGAGATTTGATGTGTATTGTGCACGCTCACGCAACTGCTCGCAGTCGGCTCGTTTGTTTTGACTCTGAACTTGAAACGACGACGACGGTGAACACGCAAGTCGCGTCCTTTGAGCCGGCAACTCCCTGGCGGTAGCCGATTAACAGAGATTTCACCGCAGGGGCTGGCGTGAGTGGGGCTGGGGTGGCGTGGCTGGAGCGGTGTGGGGCAAGGGGAGCGTGGTGGAGCTAGAGTGGTGGGGCTAAGTGGCAGAGGTGTGGACTCGAGTCATGTGACTTGGACTCGAGTCAGACTCGAGTCATGAATTTGATGACTTGCGACTCGACTTGGACTTGCATAACAATGACTTTGTCCCACCTATGAGATGTGGACTCGAGTCATGTGACTTGGACTCGAGTCAGACTCGAGTCATGAATTTGATGACTTGCGACTCGACTTGGACTTGCATAACAATGACTTTGTCCCACCTCTGCTAAGTGGAGCTGGAGTGTGGTGGGGGTGGTGTGGTAGGGTGAAATGAGGGGGGGGTTGTGTGGTGTGATGGAGTTGGGGGGGGGGCTGGCGTGGGGGTGCGGTGTGGTACGGGCGCCCGATGGCCGAGGCCGTCATCCGGTGGGATTCCTCGTTTGTGTTCCTGTTTTCCGTCGAAGCTAGAAGCAGTGATGGACGGAGATGGAGTGGGGGGGGGGGCGCTCCCCCCACCCACCCCAACAACCAAACCCCAAAGCCTCAAACACCCCCCCCCCAGACCCCACAACGATTCCGAGAGGCTGTCTCGATCCCAGCCACGCGATTGACTGTGGTGGTTCAAGAGTTGAACAGCGAAGCCGGGAGCATTAGCGCAGGCACAATGATCATGATGATGATACGAATCTTTATTTAGAGAGCGTCTTCCATGCCAAGAGATTCAAGGACACTAGATAAGTTCAGATAAAACAAACACACTCACAGAGAGAAAATCTGTAAACACACTCATTAAATTATAAGGGGAAGGGGGTTGGGGAATGAATAGAATGATAAAATAATCGTAAGATGCTCAAATACATTTCGGGAGAATTAGGCCCCAAGCCTCGATGAAAAGAGTACTGTAGCCATCACGAGTGCTCACCGGAGCGGCGAGTACTCACTGCGTACTCACAGAGCCGGTGAGGGCCGTGTGAGCTTCCGCGCGGGCTGGGCCGCGAGTCTCCGTGCGTGGCGGGAGCCTCCTCCCCTCCGAGCCGCGCGTTGACCCCGGGGTTCTGTAATCTGCCACGGCGGGGATTCAATATTAGCGCCTCGTTATCAGACCGTGCCCCGCACCCCGCGCCGACACGCCGTGTGTACCCGCTGGCGCCGGGCTGCGTGCGTGCGGCGCCGCGGTTGTCTCGTGCGGTGTGCTGGGGCCGGCCGGAGTGGTGAGGCCGAGTAGCGTGGAGGGGAGCCGGCTGAAGAGTGTGTTGGGTGGGGAGCGGGACCCTGACAGCGTGATGGGGAGGGATTCGGAGAGTACGGTGGGGCTGGGTAGAGTGGTGGGGATGGGGAGAGAGTGGTGGGGCAGGACAGTGTGGTGGGGATGGGGAGAGAGTGGTGGGGCAGGACAGTGTGGTGGGGATGGGGAGAGAGTGGTGGGGCAGGACAGTGTGGTGGGGCTGGGGAGAGAGTGGTGGGGCAGGACAGTGTGGTGGGGCTGGGGAGAGAGTGGTGGGGCAGGACAGTGTGGTGGGGCAGGACAGTGTGGTGGGGCTGGGGAGAGAGTGGTGGGGCAGGACAGTGTGGTGGGGCTGGGGAGAGAGTGGTGGGGCAGGACAGTGTGGTGGGGCTGGACAGTGTGGTGGGGCTGGGGAGAGAGTGGTGGGGCAGGACAGTGTGGTGGGGCAGGACAGTGTGGTGGGGCTGGGGAGAGAGTGGTGGGGCAGGACAGTGTGGTGGGGCAGGACAGTGTGGTGGGGCTGGGGAGAGAGTGGTGGGGCAGAACAGTGTGGTGGGGCTGGGGAGAGAGTGGTGGGGCAGGACAGTGTGGTGGGGCAGTACAGTGTGGTGGGGCTGGGGAGAGAGTGGTGGGGCAGGACAGCGTGGTGGGGCTGGGGAGAGAGTGGTGGGGCAGGACAGTGTGGTGGGGATGGGGAGAGAGTGGTGGGGCAGGACAGTGTGGTGGGGCTGGGGAGAGAGTGGTGGGGCAGGACAGCGTGGTGGGGCTGGGGAGAGAGTGGTGGGGCAGGACAGTGTGGTGGGGCTGGGGAGAGAGTGGTGGGGCAGGACAGTGTGGTGGGGATGGGGAGAGAGTGGTAGGGCAGGACAGTGTGGTGGGGCTGGGGAGAGAGTGGTGGGGCAGGACAGTGTGGTGGGGATGGGGAGAGAGTGGTGGGGCAGGACAGTGTGGTGGGGCTGGGGAGAGAGTGGTGGGGCAGGACAGTGTGGTGGGGATGGGGAGAGAGTGGTGGGGCAGGACAGTGTGGTGGGGCTGGGGAGAGAGTGGTGGGGCAGGACAGTGTGGTGGGGATGGGGAGAGAGTGGTGGGGCAGGACAGTGTGGTGGGGCTGGGGAGAGAGTGGTGGGGCAGAACAGTGTGGTGGGGCTGGGGAGAGAGTGGTGGGGCAGGACAGTGTGGTGGGGCTGGGGAGAGAGTGGTGGGGCAGGACAGTGTGGTGGGGATGGGGAGAGAGTGGTGGGGCAGGACAGTGTGGTGGGGATGGGGAGAGAGTGGTGGGGCAGGACAGTGTGGTGGGGCATTGGGAGAGTGTGGTGGGGCAGGACAGTGTGGTGGGGCAGGACAGTGTGGTGGGGCCGGTATTGCGAGGTGTGGCTGGGGAGCGTGGTGGAGCGAGTGGTTGTGTTTAGCCAGGTGTGCTCGTGTGGTCGATGTGCTCTGGCGTGGCGGTTTGCCGGTGGTGCCGCTGGCCCCATGCCAGGCGGGCGTGGAGTTTGGTTCTGGGAGGTTGACTTTGTTGAACGGGTTTTGTTGTTGATTTTCGGTTCCAGATTAAATTCCGGGTTTGCTGTTGGTGCCGTGCAGAACGCTCACGGCAAGCAGTGGCACTTTACTGCCACGTTCACACTCTTTATGAATACAAATTGCCTTGACTTTTGGGAAACGTTGCGTTTCATTTATTTACAGAAACACGGGTGGACAGGTTCCAACGTGAGCCTATGGGTCTCTATTTCAGTGTATGGGTCTCTATGCAAGTCTATCGGTCTCGGTGGAAGTGAGTGGTAACCGGGCTGAGACTCATCAGCTGGCTGCGCTTGAGACCCCCGGTTTAATCACAGGTTTAATCACAGGTAATTGCCCAGACCTGGAGTCAAACCCAGAATCTCCGTGGTGTCGGCTCGGCTTCACTGACCCGGCCCGCGCCTTCTCGCTGCACGCCCCTTGGTTCTGGGTGGACGCTTGTCTTGATTTTTTAAAGGAATCGTCCTCTCGTTCAAAGTAGCCGCTGTCCTGGGCCAGCCGCTTCAAATTAAAAGCCCTGATTGCGGAATGGTTTGGCCTCTCCGGACGCCGCATTCGCGTGCCGTGAGCCCGTCTCCCCCGTGCCGCGAGATGTTCCTCTCTATCCCATTTGGTTTTCTATCTCGGAGGGGGCAATATGGGCCGTTCCGCATACACACGTGGGGTGGGGGAGGTGCAGGGATGTTTTGTTGTCCTGGTCACAGATGTCACCCCCAGCCGCCAACAGGGCCCCCTAATCCCCTGTCCACCACCGCCCCTCCCCGCTCCTCGCCTTGTTCAACTTGTCATGCTTGCTGTGTCTCCCACTCTCCCATCCTCCCCGCCTCTCTCTCTTTCTCTCTCCCTCACATCCACATGAATTCCTCCCTCCCCCTAACATCTGCAAACCCTCTGTGTCTTCACAGGTGAATTTGGGCCTTTTAATTGGGCCGGAAGTTACCCAGAATGCAACGCATCGCGCCAGTCGCCCATAGACATCTCGACAGTGGCGGCCACACCCAGCGCAGTGCATTCTGGGATGGTACTGGAGGGATGGAAGAGGAGAACACCGCGGCAGCTGTTCCTGAGGAATTCTGGGAAGAGCGGTGAGGCTCAGAGGCATCTCACGGGGAGAGGGAGGAATGAGTGAGAGTCTGTTTTGGGTTGGTGGGGGGAGCGGTAGTGGAGAGATTAGCGCGCTGCACTTCAAACCCAGCGACCCAAGTTCGATTCCCGCTCACGGCCAACACCGGTGACGTCTTATCTGAACCAGCCGTGGGCCTCCCCTAGGTTGACTCAGCCTGAAATAAGTATCTGGTGTGGTGTGTAAACAACGCCGCTGGGGAGACAAAGGCGGTTGGGCGTGGTGTTGGCCACCCACCCCCTCGTGTGCCGTGCCGGCCGTAATTGATGTTCACTAACCGCACTTGCCCCTACAGTCTGTTAAAGGCTATATGAGAGATTGTGTGTGAGTGTGTGAGAGTTTGTGTGAGCACGCCCGAATGACGTGTGACCGCGAGCGCGTGCACACATCGTTCGCACGGGGCGAGCACCAGACGTCCGCCCGTACCGAGAGAGAGAGAGAGCTCCCTAACGGTCTACTTGGTAATGCTCTCTGTCTCGCCTCGTCCCCACCTACAAACCGAGACACGGCGACATGGGACGGTGGGGCATACGGTCTGTGACCCCCGTGTGACCCCTGGCGACCTGTTCCCGGTGCTCGTTGTTGTCATCATTATGATGGTGGTCCGGGGTCCTGATGATTTTGTTCCGGGCCGTGCAGCGGTGTTGCAAATCTCGTGTGCCTTCTTTTGTGACCCCGTGCGACCCCCATGGCAGTGGAGGTGGCGCTGGCGGGGGACTACTTTGTGAGCAGCGGGGCGCTGCCCGGGCGGTTCCGCGCCGCCCAGCTCTCCTTCCACTGGGGGCGCTGCAACGACACGCAAGGCTCGGAGCACCGGCTCGATGGACAGGCCTACCCGCTCGAGGTGGGGGCCGGGCGAGCGGCGGGGGCTAGCAGTGGCTACAGGTTGTGGGGTTAGCAATGGGGGCTGGTGGAATTCTGGTTAGTGGCCGTGGGTCTAGTGGCGGTGGGTCTAGTGGCGGTGGGACGTGGACCAGCAGCAGGGCTGGTGTGCTGCCCGAGGACAGGTAACAAGGAGAGGTCACGGCAGTAACGTGCCTCCCCCCCCCTTCATTTCCTCACCTCCATTTTTCATGAGCTCTGCAGAGCGGGCGGCCGGCTCGGCTCTGAGAGAGAGAGAAATCGATTCCTCACGAACGCTCTGCTCGCTCGCTCACTCTCACACACACCCATCCACACACCCGCTCACACCCCCGCTCACACCCCGCTCGCTCTCATTCACCCGCTCACTCACACACCCGCTCACACACACACTCACATATGCCCCCCACACACGCGCTCACATTCTGTGCTCTCACGCACTCCCGCTTGCTTACAGTCCCGCCCGCCCGTCTGCCTCCAGCTCCTTTAATATTTCATATTGTTCACCGTCGCCGCCTCCCGCTCCTCCCGCTTGTAAACCCTCGTTAACCGCTCGTAACCACGGTGCCGGGCCAGGGGTGACAGCCCAGGCACGGTTATGTCCCCCGTTCTTCTTGTGCCCGCCGAGTGAATGGTTGCTTGCTGGCGTGAGTAGTGCGTTGCGGTTGTGGTGAGTGTGGTGTGTGGGGATGGTGAAGTTGGTCTGTGGGGAGTGTGGGTGGTGGTTTACGTGGCATCTGTTGGCGTGTGGTTGGTGTATGTGGTGTGTCGTGCGGTGAGCGAGGAAAGTGTGTGGTATATGTGTGGTGTACGTGTGGTTTACATGTGGGGAGTGGTGTATTTGTGGTGTGTGGTGTGGTGAGTGAGGAGAGTGTGTGGCATGGTGAGTGAGGAGAGTGTGTGGTGTGGTGAGTGAGGAGAGTGTGTGGTGAGTGAGGAGAGTGTGTGGTGTGGTGAGTGAGGAGAGTGTGTGGTGAGGGGCACGTGGAGGGGACCCGGGGTGTGGCTGTGTATGAAACCATGGCTGCGGATTTTCGTTTCCTCGCATTGTGAATTCATTGGACGGGATCCGCACGAGGGGGGTGTGGGAGGTCGGGCAGCAGCCGGTGGTGCCCAGCGGGGTCCTCAGGGCCCCCCCGTGCTGCGAGTGACGATTCATCGCTTCATCAGTTGACGTGTTCATTCACATACTCTGGCCTCTTTTTCCACTTATGATGCTAGCAGTGGGTCGGGCTACCTGGGTAGTTGGTGGAGCTACTTGGGTAGTGGGTGGAGCTACTTGGGTAGTGGGTGGAGCTACTTGGGTAGTGGGTGGAGCTACTTGGGTAGTGGGTGGAGCTACCTGGGTAGTGGGTGGAGCTACTTGGGTAGTGGGTCGGGCTACCTGGGTAGTGGGTGGAGCTACTTGGGTAGTGGTTGGAGCTACTTGGGTAGTGGGTGGAGCTACTTGGGTAGTGGGTGGAGCTACTTGGGTAGTGGGTGGAGCTACCTGGGCAGTGGGTCGGGCTACCTGGGTAGTTGGTGGAGCTACTTGGGTAGTGGGTGGAGCTACTTGGGTAGTGGGTGGAGCTACTTGGGTAGTGGGTGGAGCTACTTGGGTAGTGGGTGGAGCTACATGAGTAGTGGGTGGAGCTACTTGGGTAGTGGGTGGAGCTACTTGGGTAGTGGGTGGAGCTACATGAGTAGTGGGTGGAGCTACTTGGGTAGTGGGTGGAGCTACTTGGGTAGTGGGTGGAGCTACTTGGGTAGTGGGTGGAGCTACTTGGGTAGTGGGTGGAGCTACTTGGGTAGTGGGTGGAGCTACTTGGGTAGTGGGTGGAGCTACATGAGTAGTGGGTGGAGCTACATGGGCAGTGGGTGGAGCTACTTGGGCAGTGGGTGCTGCTACTTGGGTAGTGGGTGGAGCTACTTGGGTAGTGGGTGGAGCTACTTGGGTAGTGGGTGGAGCTACTTGGGTAGTGGGTGGAGCTACATGAGTAGTGGGTGGAGCTACTTGGGTAGTGGGTGGAGCTACTTGGGTAGTGGGTGGAGCTACATGAGTAGTGGGTGCAGCTACTTGGTTAGTGGGTGGAGCTACTTGGGTAGTGGGCGAGGCCTAGATCACAAATACAGGGACTCCTCTACTTACGAATATTTGACGTACGAACTTTCAGAGATTCGAACAAACCTGTTCTAATGTCCAGTTGCCTGTTCAGACCGAGAGTCGTAAGTTCAACCGCCGCGCAATCGATGGCAGTGGTGGCATCTACATCTGCAGAACATGAAGAATCAGTGGCATCTACAGGCGATGATACAACTTTTAAAGCGATTCCCGTGTTTAGTGTACACGCCGTACAACATGTTTGGAATCGACAGGAGTAAAGTTGGACTTGCGAACAAATCGAGTTGTGAACAGACCTCTGGAACCAAACTCGTTCGTAAGTACAGGAGTCGCTGTAGTGATGAGGCCACTCTTTGTGTGGGCAGCGCTTGACTGGGCACGGCTATGTGAAAAGTGGGATGGGCCAACAGAGGGAGGGAGGGGCTACCTTCTCACCACTTGTCCAGGTTGAGCCTCCCAGACGTGTGACGCAGCTTCACTCACTGCCGTGTGTCTCCTACAGATGCAGGTGCTGCTGTACCGGCCCAACACCTCCCAGAGCCTGGAGCAGGCCATCGCCAGTGGGGACAGCATGGCCGCAATCGCCATCCTCTTCCAGGTGGGGCGGGTAACAGGGTAAAGGGGGGATGAGGTCGTGAGGTGATTGGATGTCTGGGTGAAATCTGACTAGCATGGTTGGCTATGTATGGTGTGAAAGAAATTCTACATATATACATATTTAGTGTTCTTCACAGAGGCACACACTTGACTTGGAGGCAATACGTTTATCATAACACCCCAACAGGGTAACTGCATAAACGTACACTTGGTTAACTAGACCACAACAGGGTAACTACATAACCGGGTCCGTCAGTAACATTCTGACTGACCCACGATGCCGAGCGAAGACCAAAGATCGAAGAGATGTGGCGCCGAGGGTGGATTCCAGAGGACAGCCCCGATGGGGGCTCGGGACTCGGCCTTTATCGGCCGCGGCGTGGCCGGCCTCCGGCCTTGGCCACGCCCCCTTCCAGATCCTTCCCCAAGGCTCTGGTCCCTACCTCACGTGTCCCTTTCTCCCCCTTTGGACCCCCTTGCCACCTCGTCCGGTCACGTGGCCTCTCGGGGTCACCCAGACTGCCACGTCCTCACCCAACCTCTCTCTCTCGCTGTCACCAGGACTAGGGCCCCTTGGGCCCCTTCCATGGCATCCCCACTCTGGGGCCCGAGAGAGGCCCAAGACGCACAGCTCCACTCCTGTGACGGTAGCTGGCGCTAGCCGCCATAGTGACCCCAGCTATGTCACTGCACATACATAACCAGCGAGTGAGCTAACTGGTTAGCCAATTAACAGATAACCGGATAGGGGGGTAACAGGGTAATGTGGTGATCGGCTAGTGGGGTAACTTGGTAACAAGGTAACACATAACTGGGTAGTGGGGCTACTGGTGAATGGGGTAACGGGTTAATGGGGTTCCTTGATGAGAACTCGGGTAACAGAGCAGCAAGGTAAATCGATGACTGAGCAACTGGATAATGGAGGTGCATTGCTAAAGGGGTACCTGGGTAATGGGGTAACCTGGTAATCGGGTAACCGGATAATGGGGTACCTTGGTAAAGGGGTACCCAGATAATGGGATAACTGGATTGGCCATTCACTCTCCCCCTCGCAGTTTGTCTCATTTGCGCCGCCCGTCCCGGTCGCTTGGTCCCATCCTGGTGCACCGCACGTCCCGGTTGTACCGCCCCGTCCGCCTGTGTGGCCACCGGCTCTCCTGCTCCCATCCACGCGTGGCGCTAATGGGCTATCGATTCGGCTCTCATTTGTTTGTGTGTGTGCATGCGCAGTGCTTATGTCTTTATGTGCCACCTGTGAGTTATGGCGAGAGGGAGACCGCCGCAGTGGGTGTCTGGGTCAATAGCAATCATAACCACAACCACCACCACAACAACAACAACTATTACAGGCATTATTTATCCAGGAGAGCCTCGCCGGGTGTCATTGCCAAGGCCACGTCCAATAATGGGGTCCCGAGCCCCAGGCCCCAGGCCGTAGTCAGGGTCAGGGCCTGCTTCTGTAGGATCCCTGTGGAAGCATTTTGCACGGACAGAGCGATACCAGTCCACGCGGCATGGCGTTCGCCAGCGCACACCAGTTCCCCTTGGCCTTGTCATTGTGACGGGTGTTGTTTTGCGTTCTCGCGTTTGCCGTCATCCCAGTTGCGAATGGAGTGCCTCTGCCAACACAAGTTAGCCCTCCGCGGGCTGACCGTCATAGCTGTTGCGCTTCACCACGTTCAGAACCCGCACGCGCGCTGTCAATCCCACAGTGATTAGCGAGAGTTGCTGTCAATTAACTTGGGAAACGTGCGCGGCGCTGATTTAATGTCCAATCGCGACTTGTTTAAAACTAAAATTATTGCGCTTGCCGTTTCATAAATATTTAATCAGGAGATCAAATATTTACTGGAATGAAACGGATGGCGATAACAGCCGTTACATAACGGTGTTATGCAAAACGAGCGACGCGTCGATAGTGGGTTGTATATCTGTACAACGTGACCCAGATGGACTGGGTCATCTCATGCACTGCGTCATGCAGCACCACCACACTGCAGGCCACAACAACACACCCGCTCACTCACTCGCCCACTCACACACTAGCTCATTCACTCGCCCCTCCACCACTCACTCGCCCACCCACTTTCTCACCCAGTCACCACACTACAGGTCTCAACGCCTCTCTTTCCATCGTACCGGTCTGTTTGGGAACCCCCTCCGATCATCGTCTCTTTCCCCCCCACGCTCTCAGAACAGCGACCTCCAACCTCGCTCACTCCAACAATCAAGAGACGGCGTCAACACCCTTCATCTATTGCAACATCCACAGTGCCGGTTGTTGCTGCCCGCTTGCCATTTTTGGCCTTCGGGGCCTGTGCTCAGCCACAGGGGGGGATACGACGTCGTTGCGGCGACCCTACGGGGCTGGGCGTGTGTGTGTCTGTCGGCGACCCTACGGGGCTGGGCGTGTGTGTGTGTCTGTCGGCGACCCTACGGGGCTGGGCGTGTGTGTGTGTCTGTTGGCGACCCTACGGGGCTGGGTGTGTGTGTGTGTCTGTCGGTGACCCTACGGGGCTGGGCGTGTGTGTGTCTCTCATCCGGACGTGGAGGTCCATGACCTCGAGAGTCTGTGGTGATGGCGGTGGCGGCAGTGCCAGACTCGGCCACGCGGGGAGGTCTGCGACGAGGGGAAATTGTCAAAGACGGCCCCCCGGTGTAATTCCACGCCACTGCTGGTGGAGGGAAGAGGAATGTCGTCGGGGAGAGAGAGGGGGGGCAGGGGAGAGACGGGACCCTTTTCGACACACGGCGAGAGAGAAGGGACGTGGGAGTCCGGGAGATGGACAGCGAGCGAATGTGTCTGTGCGTGCCGTGCGCGTGTCATAACTCAGCCTGAGTGAGCGGACTTGTCACGGGTGTCACCCGCGCGTTGTTCCTCATCGCGAAGCGGGAGACGTTGTTGCCGCATCTCGCCGGCCGGCGCTGTCAGCTGTCGCCCCCGGGTCGCGCCGTGCCAACTCCTGCATCTCAAACCGAATTCTCGTCCGGGCATTCCGTATGTCACGCGTGCCACGTGTGGTCACGGTTAGCACGCTGCGATGTGAACCCAACGATCCGAGTTCATTTCCCGCTCAAGGTCAACACCAGTCACGAATATCTGAATCGGTCCTGGGCCTCCCTTAGGTAGACTCAGCCTCAAATGAGTACCTGGTGCGATGTGTAAACATCGCCACTGGGGAGACAAAGGCGGCCGGGCGTGGTTTTGGCTACCCCACCCCCTCGTATGCTGCGTCGGCCTTTATAGGTGCTATCTTACAGCACTTGTTCACAAATAGCATTTGCCCCCTTAGCCTGTGCAGGATATCGAGGCAATCTTTGACCGCGTGTGTGCGTGCGCATGTGTGCACTTGAATACGGTTTCCTTTACCCCATATTGCATACTGCGCGTTTGACCTTTGACCCGTGTGGGTGTTGCTGGTGCAGGTGCGTGATGAGGATAACCCCGCGCTGGACCCCATCACCAATGGGCTGGCGCACGTGGCTCATTACGGTGCGTATCCCTCCGCCGGCATCTCTTGCGTGGCGAGCGACGAGAACTCCTTCCTCCAGTGCCCGGGAGTTATGATAATAACGTAGATATACGTTTGTCCGTCCGTTCGCTTGTTATCCGTCTATCTTTCCGTTCCTCCCCACCGTCCGTTCGTTGCTCTGTCCTTAATTGTATCTGTCCAAATTCGTAAATCTTATCAGTTCATCCGTACATCTGGAAATTACGTGTCTGTCTGTTCATTTGTAAAATTCTATCCCTCGCTCCGTCCGTCGACGATATGAGCATCGAAATCATGCGAGTGTGTGGGGATCAACGTTTTTTTTTCATAGTTGACCTCCTCGGACGACTGTAGGCCACCGATAACCGCAGCGTCAAACTTACATTTAGTTGATTCCCGAATGGAGCCCGCACCCTCGTTTATCAAATCACAACGGAGACGGCACTTTATCCTGAATAATATCGTTCGCGAAAGCCCACGCGTTAAAAAATAATTACCGGTCTTATGCGCACAAGTGCAGATTCCGTCCGCTCGGTAGTGAAACGCTGCGCTGACTTCCGGCGGGGGGAGCAGCAGCCTGGTGTGCTCGTCAGAGCCGGGATAGTTAATCTTGTGTCGTTTTTAGCGCAATCGATCATCACTTGTAAATGAAGGAAACGAGTTTAAAGATCGATGGTGGGTTTAGCGCACGGGTGTCGGGTCTCTCTAGCCGGACTGCCTTTTGTTGTTGTAACTTTCTGACCTGCCCCAACCAGACATCTGTGAAGTCGAGCTTCATAGCGGGGGTGCGCACTAGTGCTGCCCCCACTCCCATAGTGCTGCCCCCCGCGTGCTGCCCCCATCCTCGTAGTGCTGCCCTCCCCCCCCCCACCCGTGGTTACCACGCCGCTCCTGCCCTTCTCTTGCGTCCCTCGTTAATTGTCACGGCAACGTGGGAAAGAGGAGGATCCGTCCCAGCTGCTTCATCCATCTGCTGCCTCCTCCTGTGCCCCTACTTTGGCAGAATTGTCACTTTACCCTTCACACAATGGCCCACACCGCACCCACAACACACCGCTGGTGATCCACACCGCACCATCGACCCACGCCACACCCCACTACGCACCATAGGCCCACACCACACTCCACCATAGACCCACAACCACACCATAGACCCACAACCACACCCCCACACCGCACCATAGACCCACACTCCACACGGCAGTAAACAGGGCGGTTAACAGGTTAATGGGTTAACGGGTTATTGGGTTAACGGGTTATTGGGTTAACGGGTTAACAGGTTAACGGATTAACCGACGCTGCCACGATTTGTGGCGCGCGTCCCATAACCATGCTGCTGCTGCTGCTGCTGCGTGCGTCACTAACGCGCCGCATACGCAGGACCACGGGTCACTCGCTGGCGTGCGACGAGCTCCACTCGCACTCTCACACTCTCACACTCGTGGAGAATCGCTTAATTAGCGTCATGCAGGGTGTGGGGGGGGTGGCGGTGAGGTGGGTGGGGGGGGCCACGGGGAGGGGGGGGGGGACCGAGCATTGGGGAGAGCGTGGGGACACAGAGGACAGACAAGAAGGGAGCAGAGCAGATGGGAGGGAGCCTTGAGCACAGTAGTGAGTGTACAGGCAGCGGTGAGTGTACAGGCAGTGGTGAGTGTACAGGCAGCGGTGAGTGTACAGGCAGCGGTGAGTGTACAAGCAGTGGTGAGTGTACAGGCAGTGGTGAGTGTATAGGCAGCGGTGAGTGTACAGGCAGCGGTGCGTGTACAGGCAGTAGTGAGTGTACAGGCAGTAGTGAGTGTACAGGCAGCAGTGAGTGTACAGGCGGTGCAACTGCACTGGGGCCCGTGAGCCGTAGGGTCCCGGGCTGTGGGATACAGAGAGGGGGGAGGGGAAACTGTAAATGGGGGGAGGGGGGGCCCATGGGACTCCACTGCTGGGAGAGAGAGAAGACGTGGGGGAGCTTTGGAAGGAATGTGGTTGGGGAGAGAGGGGATCCTGGTGGGATCCTGGTGGGAGAGAGGGGATCATGGTGGGAGAGAGGGGGATCCTGGTGGGATCCTGGTGGGATCCTGGTGGGAGAGAGGGGATCATGGTGGGAGAGAGGGGGATCCTGGTGGGATCCTGGTGGGATCCTGGTGGGAGAGAGGGGATCATGGTGGGAGAGAGGGGGATCCTGGTGGGATCCTGGTGGGAGAGAGGGGATCCTGGTGGTATCCTGGTGGGATCCTGGTGGGATCCTGGTGGGAGAGAGGGGATCCTGGTGGGATCCTGGTGGGATCCTGGTGGGAGAGAG
Organism: Lampetra fluviatilis; assembly: GCF_964198595.1. Classification (NCBI taxonomy): domain Eukaryota; kingdom Metazoa; phylum Chordata; class Hyperoartia; order Petromyzontiformes; family Petromyzontidae; genus Lampetra; species Lampetra fluviatilis. The sequence continues at coordinate 5,249,524 of NC_136314.1, forward strand.
AGGAGGCACTCGGGCCAGGGGTGGTGCAGACCGCCGGTGGAAGGGGGGGGAGCCGCACTCGGCAGAGATGGAGGAGGAAACCGGCTGTGCCGTGGGGGGTGGGGGCACGCGCCGGTTCGGGGTGGAGCGCCGCCGCTGCTGCTGCTGCTGCTGTCCAGCCGGGATTTTCTAACAAAGACACAGAGGGAGGGGGGGGGTAGAGAGAAGGGGGGTGGAGGAGAGAGGGGATGCTGTGAATCCGAAACAGCAGCCGGTACCCGGACGTCAGGGACAACGGCAGGGGAGGGGTGCGCAAGAGCTCGAGCCCACAGAGTAGCCCCCCGCGCCCCTCCCCCCATCCCCAGCCCCCCCTCCCCCACCGGCACACGGGGATGAAATGAGACTCATTTGAAGAGCGGTAATTTAAACGTCGTTGGGGGGAGACTGGCGGCGTCGCGTGCCGATCCTCACTCGGGATGCAGCGCCGCGTCGACTCTCGTCCCACGCTCGGTCACACACCGCCCCGCTCAGTCACACACCGCCCCGCTCAGTCACACACCGCCCCGCTCAGTCACACACCGCCCCGCTCAGTCACACACCGCCCCGCTCAGTCACACACCGCCCCGCTCAGTCACACACCGCCCCGCTCAGTCACACCCCGCCCCGCTCAGTCACACACCGCCCCGCTCAGTCACACACCGCCCCGCTCAGTCACACACCGCCCCGCTCAGTCACACCCCGCCCCGCTCAGTCACACAGCGCCCCGCTCAGTCACACACCGCCCCGCTCAGTCACACCCCGCCCCGCTCAGTCACACCCCGCCCCGCTCAGTCACACCCCGCCCCGCTCAGTCACACACCGCCCCGCTCAGTCACACACCGCCCCGCTCAGTCACACACCGCCCCGCTCAGTCACACACCGCCCCGCTCAGTCACACACCGCCCCGCTCAGTCACACACCGCCCCGCTCAGTCACACACCGCCCCGCTCAGTCACACACCGCCCCGCTCAGTCACACACCGCCCCGCTCAGTCACACACCGCCCCGCTCAGTCACACACCGCCCCGCTCAGTCACACACCGCCCCGCTCAGTCACACACCGCCCCGCTCAGTCACACACCGCCCCGCTCAGTCACACACCGCCCCGCTCAGTCACACACCGCCCCGCTCAGTCACACACCGCCCCGCTCAGTCACACACCGCCCCGCTCAGTCACACACCGCCCCGCTCAGTCACACACCGCCCCGCTCGGCTACCCACTCTGACTACCTGCCCCGCTCAGTCACACACCGCCCCACTCAGTCACACACCGCCCCGCTCAGTCACACACCGCCCCGCTCAGTCACACACCGCCCCGCTCAGTCACACACCGCCCCGCTCGGCTACCCACTCTGACTACCCGCCCCGCTCAGTCACACACCGCCCCGCTCGGCTACCCACTCTCGACTACCCGCCCCGCTCAGTCACACACTGCCCCGCTCGGCTACCCACTCTGACTACCCGCCCCGCTCGACTACCCACTCTTCGGCTTGCCCTCCCACTTACCAGCGCCGTTAATTACCTCAAACGGCGCCCCTTCCCATTTCCCCCCACCTCCCGGTGCCGTTCATCACCGTAATTAGCCCCCCGCTTGTTTTGCGCAAATGATTTGTTCCCATTAGGGTGACGGTACGGCCGCCGGATAAGCGGCTCCTCACTGTCCCACGTTGGGCTTCAGTTGGTCCTTGCTGTGGTATGCGTGGTATCTGTGTTGTGTTATGTGTGTTGGGTGTCGTGTGCTGTGCTGTGCGCTGTGCTGTGCGGTATGCGTGGTATCTGTGTTGTGTTCTGTGTGTTGGGTGTCATGTGCTGTGCTGTGCGCTGTGCTGTGCGGTACGTGTGATGTCTGTGCTGCTGTGCCGCAGAATGTGGGCTGTGGTATGATAATAGCCACTGTGGAACTGCTCCCCATACGTCCGTGACAAATATTCCCCGTATAGCCTCAACAGACTGTCGGGGCAAGTGCTGTTTGCGAGCACCTATGAAAGCCAGAACGGCACACGGGGCGGTGCGTGGCCAGCACCACGCCGGCCGCTTTTGTCTCCCCAGTGGCGATGTTTACACACATCACCGGGTACTCATTTGAGGCTGAGTCGACCTAGGGGAGGCCCAGGACAGGTTCAGAATACCGTCACCGGTGTTGGCCGTGAGTGGGAATTGTACTCGTGTCACCAGGTTCGTAGCGGAGTGTGCTAACCACTGCACCACCGATCCCACGATCTCACACACGACGTCAACTCCATGTTGCGCTGCATCCCAGGTGCTTCTGCCACGCGGCACCTAATCCTTCGCGTCGTGACTCTCCCAAAATACATGCCTCCTCCCCTTTCCCCTCTGCTCTCTCTCCCACGCTGCCCCCCACCTCCTCCCCCCGTCGGCAGGCAAGGAGACGCTGATCCCCGCTCTGTCCCCGCGCTCCCTGCTCCCCGCGGAGCTGGGATCCTACCTCAGCTACGAGGGGTCGCTCACGGCGCCGCCCTGCTCCCCGCTCGTCAGCTGGGCCGTCTACAGCCAGCCGGCCTTCATCTCACACGCACAGGTGCGGGCCCACACGCACGCACGCCGCCGCCGCTGGGCTCGCCTGACCCCGGGTCAGAGACGGGGGGCCCACGAGGGGGGAGTTGTCGGTGGCATCACCGGACGGGGTCATCGACGGATCACTTGTGAGGTCGCCAGGGGGGTTACTTGGTGGAGTTACTAGTGGGCTCACTGATGTTTTTCTTTCACCAGGTAAGTCCCACTGAGCTATACAGCTCTTTTTCAGAAGCGACCTGGCCACAAATGATAGCCCAACGAAGTGGCTTATCGCGTGGACATTTACAGCAGCCAAATACTCAAAACGCGTGTTGATTCTGAATGTGGAGGGAAAACCCAGAGGACCCGGCGAAAAATCCACGTAACCACGGGGAGAGAGACATGCGATCGAACTCCAAACACACAGCAGCAGGCGTCAGGGTCGGGATCGAACCCACGACCTCCTGTATACCAGGCGAAGTAGGTGAGGTCATTGGCGGGGTCACCAATTGGGGTCCATGATGAGGTTATTTGCGGGGTCACCGTGGGGTCACCAATCGGATAACCGGTGGGGTCACGAGTTGTGTCACTGGTGGTGTGCCACGAGTTGTTCTACGAGCGCTGTATGTGCATTGTTTAGTGTGTTCCACGTGTCCCATGTCTCATGTATAATGTGTGCTATGCAATGCTATCCGTAGTGCTATGACATGTACCACTTGTGCCGTGTCTAATGTATCCCATGTACCGTGCGTGCTGTGCTCCTGCCATGCGCATGCCGTGCGCGTGCTGTGCGGCGGAGGGCAGCTGTCCCGTTTCTGTGGAGTGTTCACGGTGGAGTGCGTGGGCTTCAGCAAGGTGGTCGACTACCTGCAGGACAACTACCGGCCCCTGCAGCCTAGCGCCGGCATCGCCATCTACCTCGCCTCGCCCACACACCTCGCCCTGGCAGGTGAGGCTCGCCACACAGGTGTGTGTCTGTACACAGGTGTGTCTGTTCACAGGTGAGGCTCGCCCCAGAGGTGTGTGTTTGCTCACAGGTGCGTGTCTGTACACAGGTGTGTGTCTGTTCACAGGTGTGTGTGTTCCTAGGTGTGTGTCTGTTCACAGGTGTGTGTCTGTTCACAGCTGAGGCCCAGTGGTCCCACTCGTCCGGCCAGTACCTTCGCAGAGTGATCCTCGCAGAAAAGCTCCTGACTCGGCGACGTGATTGGACACTTGTTTTTTCCTGCTGCGTGGCACCTTGGCCTGGTGGTGGTGGTGGTGGCGGTGGTGGTGGCGGTGCTGGTACTGGCCGCGGTGGTGCTGGCGACTGCTTTGAGCGGGTTTTGTCGTGAGCGCCGGGCCAGGGAAGGGGTTAAGTCTGACCGTGGTGGATACATTAGCGTCAGACGGGCAGAAGCCAGATAGATGTCGTTAGGGAGCGAATGTCAGGATTCGCAGATTAGCGACGCTACTGCCACACGCACACAGACACAAAGATTCCCCGTGTAACCTCAACAGACTGTAGGGGCAAGTGTTGTTTGCGAGCACCTACGAAGAGGTGTGTGGCCAGAAGGGGTGGTTGGCCAGTTCCACATGTGTAGACATGTGCTAACAAAGACAAAGATCTCCCGAATAGCCTTGAACAGACTGTTGGGGCAAGTGCTGTTAGCGAGCACCTATGAAGGCCGGCACAGCACACGAGGGGGTGGGGTAGCCAGCACAATTTAAGGCTGAGTGTACTCAAAACCGGCTCAGATATTCGTCGCCGGTGTTGGCGGACGTGAGTGTGAATCGAACTTGGGTCATCAGGTTCATAGCTCAGTGCGCTAACCACTGCGCCACCGCTCTTCATACACACACACACGTACACACAGACAGGTGACCCCTGCTCCTCTTTGCACGGGCCGTGCGCGGGTCGGGGCACACGTGCTCCTGACAGCTGACTGGCACGTTCCTTTGAAGAATTTTAATTGGAGGCATTTGCACACGTCTTGCTGGTGGTGAGGGTGGGGGCGTCGTGGGTGGTGGAGTGGAGCGGGCAGCCTGGGGCTATACTGGCCAAGTTGCCGAGCGCGATGGGGGTGGGAGGTGGCGGTGGCGGTGATAAGGGCGGTGGAGGTTTTAGCTGTGGTGTGGGGGCACTGCCGGTGGTGATGGTGGGTGCGGTGTTGGTAGCGGAGTACTGTGGTGTGCATAGCCTCCCCCCCCCCCCCCCGTGTGTAATCATGCCACCTGCTCTCCCGTGGCGACCCGGCGTGTCAGTCGGCGTGTGCCGGGGTTTGGTAATGAGATGCGAGGTCGCGGTGTTTGCTCTCTGGACGCGTCACGATTCCCGCCCCCCGAGCGGTTTCATTAATTACCACGATCAGGGTCACCACTTGGTGAAGCGCTCGATTCCCCCCCGGAAGCGTAACCATCGACAGCTATGGATTCCTCCGTCTGGCGACTCACCGCCGGCAGTACAGCCACGTTGCTGGCATTACAGCCGGAGTGAAATCTGGTGAAGGGGGGGGGGGGGGTTGGGGTTGGAAATGCATCTTTAAACAAATTTCATTTTCACACTCGTACTGTTCACGCCACTTGTCGTGAGTGGGGCTGACAGTAATTGGCGGTGGCGGTCGCGGCGGTGGCGGTCGCGGCGGCGGCGGTAGCATTGGCGGTAGCGACGGGGCTGGCCGTGGTGAGCGGTAGAGGCGGCGGTGGCAGTGAGTGTTGAATTCCGCCCGGGCGGCCCGTGGTTCACCGCAATTGCGGCGTTTGGCGGTTGTGTCGTGGCAGAGTGCAGCACCGTGCCGGACGGGCTGCGCGTCGAGCGGATCGACGGCGACGAGCGGTCGGCTGCCGGCAAGGGGTCGGGGATCGCCGCAACCCTGCGCGTGACCTGGGCTCGACCCCGCGAGCTCTCGGCCAATCCCATCGAGCGCTACGCGGTGACGTACTCGCACGGGGCGAGCCAGGAGGAGGAGGAGCGGCTGACAGACGGAGACCAGGACACGGTGAGGGCGGCGGTGTTAGGGGGGAAGCCGTTTGACGGCGCGCGAGAGCCGGCAGTGCCGAGCGAGGTCCTGGGTTCGAATCCGAGGGTCGGCAGCGGCCCACGCACGGTGGAACTGAGCGCAGTCGTCGGCGTCTGCGTGGAGAATCTCGGCAGCAAACCGAGCGAACGAGGCAACGCGCCTCCCGTCGCACACCTGTCCCTGCACACAAAGCGCCGTCGTACCGATTGGAGCGTTGAGCCAACGCTGCGGAAGTTACACACTCGCAGAAGGCCCTCTGGCTGATGGGATGTGTACAAAGACAAATGTGTGTTTTACTGAATGTGCGGGGACAGATACGTGAAGGAGTCGGCATATTGTCTGTTGCTGATTCACTGGAATTAAACTGTGTGGGGGAGATGACGAACTCGGTCACCGTCCCTTATCCCCGCTCGTTATTTTCCGTGAAGAGGGTTGTAATTGAAACTGCGGATGGCGCAGCTGCGAATGAAGCAATCGCGAGCGGCGCTTTCTCGGCGATGAAGCGCTCGCCCCACCGGTGGAGATTCCACTTCACATTGGCCCCCAACACTACTCCTGCTGTTGCTGCTTCTGCTGCTGCTGCTGCCACTCGGTGATCTGGGGGCTCACTGCCCACCCCCGCACAGCCCCACGCACGGTCCGACCCGCCCGTGGCAGGGTCATCATCTCCTCCGCGCATGGGAAATATCAGTCAATGCAGACACAGCGCAGTGTTCCACTGATCCTGTGTGCATTTATAATGTGTATGTCTCCCCTTTGTGTGTGCATAATGTGTATGTGTCTATATATAATTGCGTGTGTATATCATGTGTGCATGTGTGTATGTGTATATTAAATGTGTTTGTCTCTTTGTGTTTGCATAATGTGTGCGTGTATAATGTGTGCGTGCATAGTGTGTACAATACGTGTGTGTGTGTGTGCGTTGTGTGCTGCGGTAGGGCGTGGTGCTGCGCGACTTGAGCGCCGGCGCCGTCAACCAGATCCGCGTGCGCTCCGTGTGCGAGGGCGGCGTGCGCAGCGCTCCCAGCGACCCCGTCTCCTTCCCCCCGCGCGCCGCCGACCCCGACGGTAACGCGACGCGTCACGGTACAACGTCACGCTGCACGTGGCTACGCCTCTGATCCAGCGGCGAGGGTTGCAGGGTCACACGCAGACTTCGTCGCGGAACTCCGATTTCCCCGTGGGCGTCGAGGAGGCAATACAGCAAGTGTGGACTAATCTCGTGGTGCTACGGGACAGCGTCACCCATCGCACGCATGCGTTTTCTGTGGGTGCTTCGGTTTCCTCCCACGTGTAAACGTGAATTGGCCGACACACCTTCATACGTAGAGGACCGCAGAGCTTGGAGGGAGGGGTGGAATCTCGCACCTCTCCTCCTCGCGCCTCTGAGTCGCACTCTCTCTGCGAGAGCGAGCGGATACTGTGCGGCGTCGTTCCAGGTCGAGATCGTTATTGTAATGACAACGATATGAAACGCCGTGATACAGAGCGGCACGACGTGATACGTCAAGACGACGTACACAATACGACGCAACACGACGTGATGCGAAACAATGACACGGCGCGGTATGACGTGGCACGTGACAGCGGTACGCGCCGCCACACGACGCCGCTCGATCGGCAGCATCGTTACACGCGACGACGCTACGGCGTTGGTGCCGCGACGTTACGCTGCACCGCGCTGCGTGAGACGCAGCGGGAAGCGATCCGGTGCGGCACGACACAACCCGCTCTGCACGCGCGTCCATATAGAGACACGTAGTACGCACGACAGGATAGGACGCAGCGCGAACCAACAAGACGTGACGGGACGAGACACGCTTGCGCGACGAAGAGCGCCCTGCCGGAGGCAGCGGATCCGGCGCCGTGACCACTCGGCATCGATCGTGACCTCTCGGCATCGATCGTGACCCCGACCACGCGGCCGTTTCGTGTCCCGCAGGCTCGGCGAGCAGCGGTCGGGGCGTCCTCTCCTCGTCCTCCTCCCCGGCGAACTGGGTACGTCTGTTCGCTCCTCGCTCCCAGCTCACCCTCGCTCCCAGCTCACCCTCGCTCCCAGCTCACCTTCTCTCCCAGCTCACCCTCGCTCCCAGCTCACCCTCGCTCCCAGCTCATCCTCGCTCCCAGCTCACCCTCGCTCTCAGCTCACCCTCGCTCCTCGCTCCCAGCTCACCCTCGCTCCCAGCTCACCCTCGCTCCTCGCTCCCAGCTCACCTTCTCTCCCAGCTCACCCTCGCTCCGAGCTCACCCTCGCTCCTCGCTCCCAGCTCACCTTCTCTCCCAGCTCACCCTCGCTCCTCGCTCCCAGCTCACCCTCGCTCCCAGCTCACCCTCGCTCCTCGCTCCCAGCTCACCTTCTCTCCCAGCTCACCCTCGCTCCTCGCTCCCAGCTCACCCTCGCTCTCAGCTCACCCTCGCTCCTCGCTCCCAGCTCACCCTCGCTCCCAGCTCACCCTCGCTCCCAGCTCACCCTCGCTCTCAGCTCACCCTCGCTCCTCGCTCCCAGCTCACCCTCGCTCCCAGCTCACCTTCTCTCCCAGCTCACCCTCGCTCCCAGCTCACCCTCGCTGCTCGCTCCTCGCTCCCAGCTCACCCTCGCTGCTCGCTCCTCGCTCCCAGCTCACCCTCGCTCCTCGCTCCCAGCTCACCTTCTCTCCCAGCTCACCCTCGCTCCCAGCTCACCCTTGCTGCTCGCTCCTCGCTCCTCGCTCCACCACTGCGGCCCAATACAGCATGGGGGTGAAGCTGCGATTGGCCCATCGCACGTGCGCACTGTTTGTGGAAAGTAATTTGTAATTTTCTGCTCCAATGAGCATCGAGGCTGCGCTCGTCTCCTGTTCACAAGTTCTCGGTTGAAGTAGATTTTGTTTACCTCGGTGAGAACTCACGAGACCAGGATAGAGGAGTCTCATTTGTGAGAGTGAGTGAGTGAGTGAATGGGTGGGTGCGTGAGAGAGAGGATGGGAGAAACGGTGGGTGAGTGAGTGGGTGAGATTGGGGAATGGAAGAGATGGTGGATGAGTGGTTAAATGATTGAGTGAGTTGGATAGATTTTGTGTGACGAGGGCGATGAGGAAGAGCGATCCAGACGGCATCTGAAAGCGCACGATGCAGTGACCGATGCAGTTTACATAATTGTAAATAATGAATAATTGTACCGCATCGCAGGATCGCGGTAGGTGTCGGCGGCGTGGGGAGGCCTTCATTCAGCAGTGTATTGGCCATGGCTACTCAGCTTTTACAACAACCAAAGTTCCATCGATAAAGCGATAATTTCAATTTGAACGTTTTAATAATGTCATCGTACGTCGCGTACCGACGTGAAAACGACGTCACGCGACGTCGCCTTTGACTGGAACAGCAAGGGAATACCGCCGCGGACGTCTGAAGATTTTCGTTGGTGACGGCTCGACTTTGTCCGCGTGTAGTTCTGCGATGTCCGCTTCCACGCGGGCCCTTCCCCGACACGGATGGGCCGCGCTGCCCCGCGAGGAGTTCTGAACGGATTCTTCGTCTTGTGGCGGCGCGACGCCACGGTAGATGTGGGGGTGGGGTGGGGGGATGAGGGATAGAGGAGACCGTGAGGATGTGATGATAACCACGGTGACGAGGCCAGGAGGTGTGGTGAGAGCGCGGTCGAGTGAGGTGAGGATGCAGTTTGGACCGTGGGTTACGTGGCGAGGACCGTGGCGCGAATACGGTTGAGAAAATGCGGTTACCCCCCCCCCCCATTCCAGGAGGCTGGTGAGAATGCGGTTGATGCCGCTGTGGAAATTGGCAGGCGTGACGGCGGCGGAGGCGGCGGCGGAGGCGGTGGCGGCGGTGGCGGTGTGAGCGTCGGATGTGTTGATGCGCCGTGGTTCTAATTTTCACCTCTCGCTAATGTCTCCGCGCCGAGCCGAGGGGCGGCCACTCGGCCCCTAATGCTTCACACCTGCCAAGCGGGTTGCCGTGGCAACGCTCCGGGGCCGGGGAGGGGGTTCGCTGTGGGGCCCGCTACTGATATGACACAGCCCCCCCCCCCCCACCTGGTTGTAATGAATTCATTGTTTCTTTATGATTAAGAACGGCACCGGGCATCTGGAAAATCGTCACGGCATGCGGACGGCTGGCACCGCGCTTGCTTCTGGGACAAACTTTCCATGCAATTGGCACGGCCATTATGGAACTTACCGGGGGATGATGCGGGCACTATTATTACGTGTCTGATTACGGATTGCTCCACGCGGCCATTATGTGTCCTTTTATAACAGCTCACTCGCTCTCCACTTCTTGCCGTTTCTCCCATGCTAGACCGAGTAGTCTAAAGAGTTTCTGCTGTCAGCCCGGCCACCATGGACTGCACAAACACGAAAAAACTCATCGTATTAAGTTTGGTTTTGCATTTTAATTTGATCCTCATGGCGGTACCCCAGGGCACTATTTTCCCCAGGGGTGTACTTCACTCCGCGACCGGGGTACCAATCAATCCGAAATCAGTGCCACTCCGCGATGTCGAAACGCAGCGAGGACGATGGCGCCGAAACCCCGAACGCTCGCGGCACGCACCACGGTGGTGCGTCTTGAGTACAGCTCGTCGAGACGAGTCGATTGCCGCATCGCCGACCATCAACAGACGAACAATTGCTGTATCACGGACATTGTCCGAGAGCCGGGGTTAAGGTTAATTTGTGTAAATTCCATCGCTGGGATTTTAAATAACGGTTTGACTGTCATGCGACATACATTACTCAGTGTGGCAGGGGCGAGCGGAGGGATCGCAAGAGGTAGCTCTGCGTTTTCCGCTTCTGCGGGGCGTTTGCTTACACAGGAGTGTGATGCACCGCTTCGTGCTTCGAGTGTGAACGGATTTGTCGCTTATGACGCGCGCCGATAATGCGATCGGGATAAACCCCCGGGGAGGTGGGGGGGGGGAAACTAAAATAAATGAAAATTAAAAAAAATTGATTCTTTCAGCAAACGATAATTATGATTTAGCGATCACGAAGGAAGCCGTGGCTGTGTTTCCCAGACCCGGGCTGAAAATATTTAGCTGTAGGGGCGCTGAGCGTGTGCTTGTGCGTCAGCCCAGTTGGGTGACGTGCGGTGTCATTTTTAGACATTTATTAAATTTCGACGGGGACACCGGCCAACAGCAGCCCTCGACTCGATTTCAACGACGTCACGGGGAGGGCTCAAACGTGAAGTGGGTGGCACGGAGCCGCATTGCGGTTCACGAACCACCGGATAATAATAACCAGGGCGTCCCGCCGGAACGGAACCGCGAGAACGACCTACCGCCGGGCCGCGTGAAAATCATAAAAAACCCCTGGGGTGGCAGAAATGCCTTGGCGTAAACGTGGCCCTCCACGGCCCGGTTGGCGTGCCTTGGCTGCCCCCTCGTGGCGAGGCGAGCCGACCACCCTGCCTGGTGCTCTCCAGGGGAGCCGGCCTGTCTACCGATTAATTACTCAAGCAATCAATCACCCGTCGGATTTCCTCCCCTCGCCCCTCCACTCCTTCCCGTCCCTCCCCTATCCCTTCGTAACCTCTAAGTACTCTCTATTGCGGTCGCTCATTCCTCTCTCTTCTATCACCTTTTTCTTTACTATGTCCAGCGCCTTGAATGAAGGCGCTCTATAAATCAAATTGTAAGCGATTAAATCGTTACTAGTTAGGGGACCCCGTGTGCTCCGCAGGTCACCATGGAAACGCGAGGCACGGCGGCAGGACCGCCTGCGGGCAACGGCAGTGCCGCCCCCTCTCCTGGCGCAGCGGGAGATGCTGGCAATTCCCCCCCGTCCTCCGCCGCGCCCCATTGGTTGGTTCCGGCGGCCGCGACCACGCCCGTGCCGGTGACGGCAACTGCGGTGCTCCCCCCGCGGAGCGGCGCAGCCCCCACCCCCGCGGTCCCTGTTACGACCGGCAGCGCCGCGACAACCGGAGGAGGTGGGTGACGTCAGCTGGACCGGCCGAGAGGTCACGGGGTCACTGGCCAGCAGTTTCCGGGTCGCGTTCGATGCGACGTCTGTCGAGGTGTCTGGGTGGCCGTGTCGGAGACGCTGAGCCAGTGCCGCTGAGATCCTGGGGCTGAAATCCGATTTCGTTCGCCCAACCATTCTCCAGCGCAGCCCTCTAGTGTAGCGAGTCCTCGGATCACATCCGATGATTTCGACACTGACGGCTCAAGTTTGGCCGAGTGTAGTTCTGCGATATCCGCTTCCCTGGGCCCTTCCCTGACACGGAGGGGTTACGCTGCCCTGCGAGGAGACCCACAGACTTGCGTGGAGACCCTGAGGCTTGCAGAGAGACCCACAGACTTGCGTGGAGGCCCATAAGGCTTGCAGAGAGACCCACAGACTTGCGTGGAGACCCAGAGGCTTGCAGAGAGACCAATAGACTTGCGTGGAGACCCAGAGGCTTGCAGAGAGACCCACAGACTTGCGTGGAGACCCAGAGGCTTGCAGAGAGACCAATAGACTTGCGTGGAGACCCAGAGGCTTGCAGAGAGACCAATAGACTTGCATGGAGACCCTGAGGCTTGCAGAGAGACCAATAGACTTGCGTGGAGACCCAGAGGCTTGCAGAGAGACCAATAGACTTGCGTGGAGACCCAGAGGCTTGCAGAGAGACCAATAGACTTGCATGGAGACCCAGAGGCTTGCAGAGAGACCAATAGACTTGCATGGAGACCCAGAGGCTTGCAGAGAGACCAATAGACTTGCGTGGAGACCCTGAGGCTTGCAGAGAGACCAATAGACTTGCATGGAGACCCTGAGGCTTGCAGAGAGACCAATAGACTTGCATGGAGACCCAGAGGCTTGCAGAGAGACCAATAGACTTGCGTGGAGACCCTGAGGCTTGCAGAGAGACCAATAGACTTGCGTGGAGACCCAACGTGACGCCAAGAGATCCAATTTAAAGATGCAGCGCCTCTCACCAACCACGCCAGAGTGATTTACACGCCGTCCCAAGGCAACCGTCCCATCGACAGAGAAACTCGAGTCGCGAAGAAGATGGGGTGAGAAGGGTAGTCGGGGAAGTGAAACACGGGAGAGGAGAGAGAGAGAGAGCAACGCCGCGGACCTCACCCCAGGATCAAGCAACCAGGGCCCAGGCCCAATAGCAACAGCGTTTGAGCTGCAAGGTGACTCTGTATGACCGGGTGAGGACTCGTGAGACCAGCGTAGAGGAGTCTCATTCGCAAGATGAGTGACCTGGGGTCACCTCGGTGACAATAGCAAAACAAATACAGGAACAACGATGAAAGAAACGGAAATCGGCGCATCGCCAAGCATTGCCGCCCGTGGATGTGACCGGTGATTGTGCGTACCCAGGGACCGCAACTGCGTGGGTCGCCGTGACGACCGCATCCCGGTCCTCGCCTCCTCCCCACCCCCGGAGCCCGACGCCTCCCACGCGGAGCGGCGCGACCACGGCGACGGGGGGGCGCCGGGGGGGCACCACGCGCGGCACGGCCTCTGCATTGGCGCCGGCATGGAGCAGCCCCACCGCCACGGGTGAGCCGCACCGCACCGAGGGTGAGCCACACCGTGGGTGAGCCACACCGAGGGTGAGAGCAACACCGAGGGCGAGCCACAGCACCTCACCCCAGTAACACGCACGCCTCACTCCCGTCGCCAAGGCTTTCTGTGGAAGTTCCCAGATAACCTTCGCTCAGCGGGAGGTCCTCATTCTCTTCTGCTTCCACCAGAGTCGGGAACTCCATTTCCCCCGCTGCTCAGGCTGTCTACTCCCTGCGTCTGTTCAAGTCCAGACTCAAGACTTCCTCTGCTGCTGCTGCTGCTGCCTTTGACGGACTTCCTCTCTTTGCCATAGACTCCCATAGAGACCCATAGACTCCCATAGAGACCCATAGACTCCCATAGAGACCCATAGACTCCCATAGAGACCCATAGACTCCCATAGAGACCCATAGACTCCCATAGAGACCCTTAGACTCCCATAGAGACCCTTAGACTCACATAGAGACCCATAGACTCTATGCCTCGGTCTCTATAAAATGAACATGGCCACTGTCTCTATGCAGAATCTGGATAGAGGCCGATCTATAAACTTCCCGGAGGGCGGGGGGGCTCTCAAGATTGAAAGCGTTTTAATTCGGGCCCTGCATTAATAATAATAATAAAACATTAAACATTTACTTTTGCAAACGTCAATACCCTACCAATTTCCAATTATTGGATCTCAAGTCAGTAGGGGAGGGAGGGGGATGAGGGGTTTATCCCCCCCCCCCCCCCCACTTGGACCTTCCACTGCGTCTTGAGCCGAGGTCGCGTCGGAGGTGGCAAGGTGGCGCCGCAGTGGAGACGCACGTAGCCCACGGCAACCAGGGCCTGGGTTCGATTCGCGACCATGACGTTTGTACGTTCTCTCGCCCTGTTCTGCATGGGTTTCCTCCGTGTTCTCCGGGTTTCTCCTCCCGTAGCTAAACCCACACACACAGTGGAACCCCCAGAACATCCCAATGCTAAGAAATCACCGACAGATCACTCCGTTGGGATCACACAGCAGCAGCAGCAATGACGTCACCCCCCTTTACCGCAAAAACTTGGCAAGGCCCTCCTGAAAAAGAGTATTGAGGCTCCGTGACGCTCTCCCGGGTAAACGAGCACGAGCATGATGATAACAATAGCAACGATAATGATTTAAATCCACATTGTGCCTTGCGTTGTCGTGGTCATCGTCAGCCCCGTCGGCGAACACCACGGAGGCCGCGGCGGGGCCTGGCGTGACGGACAGAGGAGAAGGGGGCAGTGGCGGCGGCGGCGTCTCTGTTCCCGCAGCGCTGCCCACCACTCCCCGGCCTGCGCTGGTCGGCACCGTTGCCGCCAACGCCACCCTCGCCACCCTCGCCGCCAACGCCACCCTCGCCACCCTCGCCACCGTCGGCGTCGCCCGCGGCGACCGCGGCGACCGCAGGATGTGGGCGACCGCCGCCGTTCCGGACCCCGGGGTTCGGAACGGCACTGAGCGCGCCGGCGGAGGGCGCACTCGTGCAGGTGTGGGTGCCGTCCGTCTCCGGCGAGTGTGTGTGTGTATGAGAGTGTGTGTGTGTATGGGAGTGTGTGTGTGTATGGGAGTGTGTGTGTGTATGGGAGTGTGTGTGTATGGGAGTGTGTGTGTATGGGAGTGTGTGTGTGTGTGTGTGAGAGTGCGTGTATGAGTGTGTGTGTGTATGAGAGTGTGTGCGTGTGTGTGAGAGTGTGCGTGTATGAGTGTGTGTGTGTATGAGAGTGTGTGTGTGTGTGCGTATGTGCATGTGTCTTCGTGTGTGGGGTAGTCGTGGGAAGTGGTGGCGTAGCGGTTAGTGCGTTGCGCCATGACGATTATCTGAACCGGTCCTGGGTCTCCCCTAGGTCGACTCAGCCTTGAATGAGTTCCTAGTACAGTGTGTAAACATCGCCACTAGGGAGATAAAGGCGCCTGGGCACGGTACTGGCCACCCACCCCCTTGGGTACCGTTCGGCTCTTCATAGGTGTCCGTTAACAGCACTTGCCCCAAGTCTGTTGAGGCTATACGGGGGATCTTTGTCTTTGTGTGGGGTAGTGTGGTGCTGTATGGTGCAGTACTGTGTTGTTGTGTGGTTCTCTACGGTGCAGTGCTGTGTTGTGGCATATGGTGCGATGTTGTATGGTGCGGTGCGGTGCTTTGTGGTGCGGTGCAGGCATGGTGAACGAGTCCCACGAAGGCCTGGCTCATGGCCCCATCACCGACTGGAAGATTCCGCTGATGATCGTGTCGGCGCTTACCTGCGTGTGCCTGGCGCTGCTGCTGTCCATCCTCGTGTACTGGAGGTACTGGCACCCACGCACAGCCAGAGAGACAGAGATGGAGAGAGACGCAGAGAGAGGGGGAGTGACGGTGACATGCGGTGCGGTGTGGGGTGCTCTGTGGTGATGCTGTACAATACTGTGCGGTGTGGTGGTGACATGCGGTGTTGTGTAGTGGTGCGGTGTGGTGGTGCGCTGTGGTAATGTGTGGTGGTGCGGTGTGGTGTGGTGGTGATGTGCCGTGTTGTGCCACAGGAAGTGTTTTCAGACGGCGCACTTCTACGTGGAGGACAGCAGCTCTCCACGCGTGGTGCCACCTTCTGGCCTCCCCGCAATCCCCATCCCCGGTGAGCACGCACACAGCGCACACAACAACAACAACATCAACAACAGCTGACATTCACCACCAAGTGGCGGCGACATCACCACGGAAATTGTGCCAGGCTAGATGCACGTTGAGGTCGTCACGTGAAGTGTGGAAGGCTTGCTGGTCGGAGGTCACGGGACAAACCCAGATATCATTTTCTACGAGCCTTTTGCCCATCCAAGGACGGGTGTATTGCAGTAAATCTGAAACTTGCAAGCGAAAAGCAGACCGCGACGTGATATTCATTGCATCAATTCGTGTGCAATTTGTAAGGCCGCGGTGACACAGACCTATTTCATTTAAAGGTTATAATCCTGACTTAAAGCTTTCGTGACTGCAGGAATTCATTCTCTTTGGGTCTTTCGGTAAAGTCACGTAGATAGAAAAATAAAAAATAAATCACGACGTTTCGATCGCGACACGAGAAATCGTCTTCAGGTGAAAAAATACAGCGAGCTACTGTGCGCCTGCTGTATTTTATACCTACGTGACTTTACTGAAAGACCCAAAGAGTAAAGGTGATAATCCCTTGTTCATCATGACGTCCTTTTTACTGTGATGCCTCAACAGCGTTACGGTGATCGCGTGACGTGAGGGTTCTGCCTGCGTAGTGAGGGTTGTAAGTTGACGCTGAGGAGGGGGGGAGGAGGCGCCTCGCCCCCCCATGTGGAGTGACGTCAGCTGCTAATTAATATTAATGAGGGGGGGTGGGTCCATGTGGAGGACGTGACTTGTTCATGAGTATTAATGAGGGGGGCTGGCCGATGTGGAGTGACGTCACGCGCGGGACACACAGACATGCTTGGCTCATTATCGTAGTCAATTCATCCACATGACAACACACCGCATCATGGTATAGCGTTTAAAACATCAGCACTGGGGAGACAAAGGCGGCCAGGCGTGGTGCTGTCCCCACCACCCGCTCTTTGCACTGTGGCGCCCTTCACAGGTGCTCGCTGTACAGCACTTGACCCGGCAGGCTGTTGAGGCTATCAGGGGGATCTTTGTCTTTGTGTGTGTGCGTGTGGTGTGTAGAGGACGGCGAGGCGCTGCCAGTGAAGCTCTTTGCCCGACACGTCGGGGAGATGCACGAGGGTGCCCTGCACAGCTTCAGCCAGGAGTTTGAGGTCAGGTCAACAGAGTCAGGGGGTCAGAGGCTGATTGAGAACAGGGAGTCGACAACCAAAATAACAAGCAGACCCTTTTTATTTCAAATTTGGTACAAAACTCAATATTTCAAGAGCCGCCAATGCATGTGAATACACACATACATACACAAAGACAAAGACCCCCTGTATAGCCTGTAACAGACTGTTGGGGCAAGTGCTGTTAGCGAACACCTATGAAGGCCGGAACGGTACACGTAGGAGAGGCCCAGGACCGGTTCAGGTAATCGTCACTGGTGGTGTTGGTCGTGAGCGGGAATCGAACCCGGGTCGCCGGGTTTGTAGCGCAGTGTGCTAACATACTCCCCATACACACATACATACTCACATACATACTCCCCATACACACATACACACACACATACCTACATACATACACACACACATACATACACACACACATACATACACACACACATACATACACACACACATACTTCCCATACACACAAACCTACACAAATACACACATACATACATACACACGAAACGTCACGAAGCAGTCGGTAAAGAGCTGCAGGTTGCCGTCCCAAAAGCCGGGTGTCCGTCCCAGAATGTCACGCGCTTTAAGTCGGGGCCCACATTAATAATATAAGCAGTCGATGTGTTTGTCTCCGGTAAATATCAATAATGAAACACCGATATCCCGGGTCTCTAGGTGGGAGCGATCGCCCCCATTGCTTCTCCCCCCCCTCGCCTCACTCCAATAGCTAAAAAAAACCCACGCAGTGTAATCGGTATCGGCCAAAACATCCCAATGCTGAAAAATCGCCTGCAGATCACTGACTTGGTGTTCACGCAGCATCAGCGTCCCCCTACTGTGCAAACATGGCAGGACCCTCCTGAAGAAGAGTCTTGAGACTCGGCGAGGGTTTTACGGGTAAAACAAGCGTAGCGGTAACAAGAACAACAATAATGATTCGGCTAGTGTTGTGGCCGTCCCCCGCAGGAGGTGCAGCGCTGCACGGCAGACCTGGGAATCACGGCGGAGCACTCGAACCACCCGGAGAACAAGCACAAGAACCGCTACGTCAACATCGTCGCCTGTACGGCTCCTACCGCACCCCCCCTCGCACCACACCACGTGCGCACAAACACACAGACACAGAGCCCCCGCGTAGCCCACGCGGGCCGTTGGGGCAAGTGCCGTCGGCGAGCACCTTACGAAGGCCGCCACGGCACACCCTGTATGTGTGCGTGTTGAACTTATTTCGAACCGTACGTATCCGATCGTGTTAATCGGAGGTGCGTCTCTGTGTCTGTGTGCGCGTGTCGCATCGCTCAGACGACCACAGCCGCGTGCGTCTGCGTCCGCTCCCGGGAAAGGATTCAAAGCACAGCGACTACATCAACGCCAACTACGTGGACGTGAGCACCACACTGCCACCGTCACCACCACCACTGCCGTCACCGCCACCATCACCACCACCACTGCCGTCACCGCCACCATCACCACCACTGCTGCGACCATCACTGCCACTACCACCTTGGTCAGGGGCTGAGAGTTCATTACCTCACCTGGAGAGCCAACGAAGCCCGGCTTGACCGCTTGTGGCTGCTAGGAGAGTTCACCGACTTCACATGCACACTCTGGTGGGGGGCTGTGGGGTTGGAGGGCTGGGGTCCATCATTCCGCTTTACATCGAGAACCAAGAGGAGTGAAAGGATGAGGTCCCTGTGTCAGAATAATTTGAACTTGTAAGTCGGTGCTGGCAGTAAGTGTCGCCACTCAGTAAGTGTCGCCACTCAGTAAGTGTCGCCACTCAGTAAGTGTCGCCACTCAGTAAGTGTCGCACGCTCTCGTAGAGAGAGGACGACTCCGAGGCGCCAGAAGGAGGAACCACAGATGAGCAGGCAAGGCAGACGCCACACAGTGAGCTGGCACAAGCTCTACTGATCTCTCTATACGTCGGCATTTTAAGCCAATCAATGAGTGCTCACATGCGGGAGGAAACGGGAGCGCCCGATGACAGGTACCGGCGGTGTCAAGATCGGCCTCTGTGGAGGAGGAGGCTCGTGAATGACGCTCCTGGGCAGTGTGAGGCAGTCACCCTCCAGCAACAGCGGAGGAGCGACGCTCGCAACGAGCGGAGAGCCGGGCGGATAAAACGCCGCGAGTTTGCACAGTAAGGGCACAGGTGGTGCATCTGTCAGTCTTTGCATTTGGTCTACCCATGGTACCTGGGTCTGACCTGCGACCACCTCCTGCCAGCAGCGAGAGTCGTCCACACTCCACCTGAAGGCCTCCAAGTGCAACCTAGCCTGGCACAAGCGCCGTGGTGGTGTCACCACCACCAACGGGTTGCGAATGACGCTGTGTACGATCCACACGGGCCCACGGGCTTGGCTACACCGGGGCGGGGGTGTCCCTCTTGTCTCCGTGGCGGCGTTGTGCCGCCGTGCAGGGCTACAACCGGCAGAAGGCCTACATCGCGGCCCAGGGACCCCTCAAGGCCACGTTTGCCGACTTCTGGAGAATGGTCTGGGAGCAGAACACGGGCGTCATCGTGATGATCACCAATCTCGTGGAGAAGGGTCGGGTGCGTCTCTGCTTTACGAGTCTCATTGTGTGGCCGGCAACACGACAACTCCGGCGTCACGTGTGTGTCTGTGCACACGTGTGTCTGTACACGTGTGTGCTTGTGTGTGTGTTTGTACAAGTGCGTGTACACACGTGCGTAGTGTAGCGGTTAGCGCGCTGCGCTACGAACCCAGAGACCTGAGTTAAATTCCCACTCACAGCCAACACCAGTGACGATTATCTGAACCGGTTATGGGCTTCAAATGAGTACCTGCTGCGGTGTGTAAACATCGGCACTAGGGAGACAAAGGTGGCCGTGCGTGGTGCTGGCCACCCACCCCTTCGTGTGCCGTGCCGGCCTTCATAGGTGCTCGCTAACAGCACTTGCCCCAACAGTTTATTAAGGCGGGGGGGGGGGGGGTCTTTGTCTTTGTGCACACGTGTGCTCGTGTATGTCGAGAGCGGTGGCACGACATCGATGACGGATATCTGAGCCTCCCCTAAGTCGACGCAGCCTTGACGATGCGACGATGTGACGTGTGCTGCGTGTGCTGCGTGTGCTGCGTGTGCTGCGTGTGCTGCGTGTGCTGCGTGTGCTGCGTGTGCTGCGTGTGCTGCGTGTGCTGCGTGTGCTGCGTGTGCTGCGTGTGCTGCGTGTGCAGCGCAAGTGCGACCAGTACTGGCCGTCGGAGAACAACGAGGAGTACGGGAACATCCTGGTAACGCTCAAGAGCACCCGCACGCTCGCCTGCTACACTGTGCGCCACTTCACTATCCGCAACACCAAGCTGCGCAAGGTGCGTCCCGTGTCTCTCTCCCGTCCGTGTCTCGATCGCGTGCGTGGCGATGCCGTGTAGAATACGTGTTGTGAGTGCTGTGAGTGTTGTGAGTGTTGTGAGTGCTGTGAGTGTTGTGAGTGTTGTGAGTGTTGTGAGTGTTGTGAGTGTTGTGAGTGCTGTGAGTGTTGTGAGTGTTGTGAGTGCTGTGAGTGTTGTGAGTGTTGTGAGTGTTGTGAGCTGTGGTACGGGGGACCGGTGGCACAGTGGTTGGATCACTGCGATTCCCGCTCACGGTCACCAACACCAGTGACGACTTTCTGAACCGGTCCTGGGCCTCTCCTGGTGCGATGTGTAAACGTCGCCACAAGTGATTGAAAGGTGGCAGGCGTGGTGCTGGCCCCCACCCCCTATTGTGCCGTGCCGGACTTCATAGGTGCTCGCTTAACTGTCCTTGCTCAAACAGTCTGTTAAAGGCTACACGGGGTATCTCTGTCTTGGTGGTAATTTGATTGGGTGTGCTGTGGTGATGCGTTACAGTGCATGTAAACAAAATACACACACGTATCTCGGGCTGTAAGAATCGATATGAATCAATCGTGTACATTTGTGTATATTGTCGCACGTGTGTGCGGTCGCGCGTGTCCTCGCACACGTCCGTGTGTTTGCATCGTGGCGCGCGCGCATCACACACCCCGCACCACCGCACCCCCACCACCGCCCGCCCACCCGCCCCCCCTCACCTCCCTGTGTGCGGCACAGGGCACGTCGCAGAAGAGCTCTGCCCGCGGCCGTCAGAACGAGCGGCTCGTGGTGCAGTTCCACTACACGCAGTGGCCCGACATGGGCACGCCGGACTACGCGCTGCCCGTGCTCACCTTCGTCCGCAAGTCCTCGGCCACGCGCACCGACCTCATGGGCCCCGTCGTCGTCCACTGCAGGTGCTCGCGCCAACGGTGCCCCCCGGCGGCTGCCGTGGCGGCGCCGGCTCTGGCATGAGCCGACGCGTCCGCCCACACGGGTTCACGAGCTCGTCGGTCCGTCCCACAGTGTTGGGGCCGCGGTGACCGACGAGCGGTTTGGTCGGGGTTCAGGGTTCGCGCGATCGGGGCCAGAGGTCGGGCGATTGCGGGCGGCGAGGAGTCGCACGCCCAGAGCGAGGGTTCGCGTGGTTTGGTTATCGGGGAGAGGGGTCATCGTGGTGTGGCCGTGGTTAGGGGTGGGGGATGAGGGGTCACTTGATAAGGTCGAGGGAGGTGACGCCATTCAGGTGGTCGGTCACGTGAGCTCGCGTAACGGAGGCGTCGTGTCGCGGGCGCAGCGCGGGCGTTGGCCGCACAGGGACCTACATCGTCCTCGACTCCATGCTGCAGCAGATCCGGGACTCGGGCACCGTCAACGTGCTGGGGTTCCTCAAGCACATCCGCACGCAGCGCAACTACCTGGTGCAGACAGAGGTATGCGCACGCACGTGCGCGCACACAAAGACAAAGACCCGGTGTAGCCTTAACAGCCTGTTGGAGGCCCAGGGCCGATTCAGATAATCATCACTAGTGTTGACCTTGAGCGGGAACTGAACCTGGGTCACTGGATTTGTAGCGCAGCGCGCTAACCGCTGCGCCACCACTCCACACGCACTCAAAACGTGCACACACGGCGTGGACCATGGGGGCCGCCTACCCCACCCCGCTGACCCCGCACGGCTGTGTCTGCGACCATTGCACTGGCCCCTGTATTACCGCTGTTCTGTCCTCCCCCACCCTGCCCTGCTGCCCCCTCTCGCTGCCCCTCTTGCTGACCCCGTGCTGCCCCCGCAGGAGCAGTACACATTTATCCATGAGTCGCTGCTGGAGGCGGTACTGACGGGCGAGACGGAGGTGGCCCCGGGCCAGCTCCATGCCTACTACACCTCCATCCTGTCGCCCGCGGCAACCGACGTGACACGGCCCGTTGTCACGGCGACCGAGAACACCCACCTTGAGAAGCAGTTCCGCGTGCGTGCCCCCCTCCTGTGGTCGCCATGGAAATCCTGGCCGACCTTGTCGTTTGCTTTGTTTACCTTTATAAACACAACAAAATAAGCAAGCAATCGCATCCTTCTTCGGATGCCTGCCTGCCCCTCCACGTAAACAAAAGTATTTTTAACACATCCCGACAGCTACATGAAATTCTAGATTTGAAGTTTTCGTGACTGCAAGGATCCATAATACTCTTTGTTTTTTTCGGTTAAGTCACATAGGTAAAAAATATAAAATATCATTTTTATTTATTTTATATTTTTTACCTACGTGACTTAACCGAAAAAACCAAAGAGCTACATGAAACTTGTGGGAGTGCATAATTTCGGCAGCATCTGTTGCGTAAGTCAATGGTGACTGGGCAGAGAGCGTCATATCACTCTGCTTGAGAACCCAGTTTAATGGCAGGCGGCTGCCTCTGTTCAAACGCGCGATTTCAGACTTGCGAGCCGCCCGGCCCCCTCCCGAAGAGTGGACGGCATCGTGCCATCGCACTCGTGGTCGGGACCGGCAGACACCTCGCTCACCGTGCACCCGCCTCCCCCCTGCTCCGCCCCCCCCCCCCCCACCATGTTCCTGCAGCTTGTGACGCAGTGCTCTGTGCGGCAGTCGGAATTCTTCAGCGCCACAAAACACTGCAACAAGGAGAAGAACCGCAACTCCTCCATCGTGCCAGGTGCGATGCGCTGGGCAGGGTCTGCACGCCGTCGTCGCGATCGTCGCTCTCGTCGTAGTTGTGTCGCTGACGTGTCCCGGCTGTTGTGTCTGCGCCCCACAGTGGAGCGATCGCGAGTCGGCCTCTCGTCGCTGTCCGGACTGGAGGGCACAGACTACATCAACGCCTCCTACATCACGGTACGCGTCCCCGACATCGACACCACGGTACCGCACGGCCATCGCGTCTCCACCGTCATCGCTCGCCCGTCACTTCTTTCCCGTCACCGCTGCCCCGTCGCATGTTGCGTGTGTTCGCTGTGTGCGTGTGCTGTGCACGCGCTGTGCGTGCGTCCGCAGGGCTATTACCGCAGCAACGAGTTCATCGTGACGCAGCACCCTCTGCCTCACACAACGCGAGACTTCTGGAGGATGATCTGGGACCACAACGCGCAGATCATCGTCATGCTGCCCGACGGGCAGGGCCTGGTGCGTGACCGTGTGTGTGTGACGTCACCTTCGCTTGATGGCGAATGGAGGGTGTTGGTGTGCGTGTGCGTGTGGGGAGCAGTGGTGCAGCGGTGAGCGCGCTGTGCTACAAACCCTGGTGACCCGAGTTCGATTCCCGCTCACTGTCAGCAATGCTGACGATTATCTGGACCGTTCCTGGGCCTCCCCTAGGTCGACTCAGCCTCACAAATGAGTACCTGGTGCGGTGTGTAAACGTCGGCACTGGAGAGACAAAGGAGGCCACTCGTGGTGTTGGTCACCCACCCCCTCGTGTACTGTGCCGGCCTTCACAGGTGCTCGCCAACAGCACTTGCCTAAACAACCTGTTAAAAGGCTCTCCGGTGGGTGGGGGGGGGTCTTTGTGTGTATGTGTGCGTGTGTCAGGCGGAGGATGAGAGTGTGTACTGGCCGGGCCGTGAGGAAGCCATGAACTGCGATGACTTCACGGTGACGCTGATCAACGAGGACCGGCTGTGCCTGGCTAACGAGGAGCAGCTCGTGATCCACGACTTCATTCTGGAGGCCACACAGGCGCGTATACGCACACGTACGCGCGTGCCCGCGCACACACGCACGCATGTACACACGCACGCACGCACATACATGCTTTGTCTTTGCGTGACGAGGTGTGTGTGTGTGTGCGCGCCACGGTGTTTGCAGGACGACTACGTGCTGGAGGTGCGGCACTACCAGTGCCCACGGTGGCCAGACACGGAGGGGCCCCTGAGCAACGCCTTCGAGATTATCAACGTGATCCGCGAGGAGGCGGCGACGCGCGACGGCCCCACCATCCTGCACGACGAGTGAGCCGACCGCACCGCCGCCCCCCCCCACACTGAACCCCCCCCCCCCTTAGCCCCACACTTAACCCTCTTACCCTAACCCATAGCCCCTCATGTAATACACCGCTCTACCACACTCATCTCCCACACCGCAAACCCTTAAACCCTACAGCAGCTGCGGGATCTGCCATTGGTAGCGATGAGGTGCGGCGGTGGCAGCATCACAACTTGCGGTACGGTGACGCTCAGAAAGTTTTGCCCCTGTGACAAGTGCCTGGCGCCTGCCTGCGTGCGTGCAGATTTGGCGGCGTGTCGGCCGGCACGTTCTGCGCGCTCACGACGTTGCTGCACCAGCTGGAGGAGCAGGAATCCGTGGACGTGTTCCAGGTCTGCAAGATGGTGAACCTGATGCGGCCCGGCGTCTTCACCGACATCGTGAGTGCCGGCGCGATGGCTCACGCCTCCCCCGCCCCTCGGTCGACTCGACTCGGCCTCAATGGAGTACCTGGTGCGGTGTGCAAACTTCGCCACGAGAGAGACAAAGGCGGCGGGGCGTTATGCTGGCCACCCACCCCCTTGTGTTCCGTGCCGACCTTGAATAAATAGGTGCTCGGCAACAGCACTTTCCCCAACAGTGTTAAGGCTCCACGGGGGATATTTGTCTTTGTCGTTGTCATTAGCTGTTGCATCCGTGACGTCATTATTGTTTTCTCTCTTTCATGTCTTTCATGTCTTTCATGTGTTTCTTCTCTCCCTATCTTCTTTCCCCAGTCTTCACGCTTGGGATGTTAAGAATGTCGGCGGCTTTGTGTGCCATTTGAGTGACTAATGCATGCAAATCCCACCCTCCCATCCTTGGAATTGGCTTCGTCGTAAAACCGCCGCGAGGATGAAGCGGCGCGCGTCAACGCGACCGCAGCGCGTCACCTTCACCGCGTCACCTTCACCGCGTGCGCACCGCGTTAACCCCCTTCACGGTGAAGTGTGGGCAGCGTGAAGGCTGGCGCCGGCTCGAGCGGCGAGTGGGATCTCTCCGGCCTCTCACTCGTTCTCTCGCTCCGTCGCCCTCCTCCCCTTCCACCCCTCGCTCGCCTTGTGCCCCCGCCCCCCACAGGAACAATACCACTTTGTGTACCGCGCGGCGCTGAGCCTGATCGGCACGCGGGAGGACGGCGGCATGGCGAGCGAGCGCAATGGCTCGGCAGGCGCGGGGGAAGAGGCGGACGGCGCCGAGAGCACCGAGTCGCTCGTGTGATTGGGAAAGGAGGGGAGGGGGGGGGGCACAGGGCGGGGGGGGGGGGGCCTCAGGGTCTGCTGGGGCGACCTGAAGAGCAGCAAGAGGGATCTGGGAACCAGGGACCAGAGCCCAGGGGGACCGAGTCCAGGGGAGATGAGACCCAGGGCCAAAAGGTGTTGTACCCAGGGCCAGGTGTAAATATAGATGAGACTTCAGACCAGGGCTGATGGTACCCGAGACCAGGACAGTTATGAATAGGTCCTGGGACCAGCGGGACTCGGTCAATGGGAAATCAGATTCCGGGGGACAGGGACCCTGGCCCAGGGAGAATGAGACCTGTGTCTGTGAGAGCTGTGGACCAGGTCCATTAGGGAGGGGGATTTTGAAGTAGGTTGCTAGATTCAGGCACAATCTAGGCCAGGGGTCGGCAACCAAAATAACAAGAAGAGCCATTTCTTTCCAATTCGGTACAAAATTCAGTATTTCAAGAGCCGCAATGCATCTGAGTACATACTGTACATACGTACATATCGTCAAGATGCAGCCCGTAAAGAGCCGCATGCGGCTCCGGAGCCGTAGGTTGCCGACCCCTGATCTAGGCGATGTCCATTGCCGTGGCATATACACCAACGAACAAAGCACCCAACAACATCAAAGACCACTTCTACAAGTCTCTGGAACAGTTGCGAAACGTCACAAAACCACGGGACCTCATCATGTGCTTCGGAGATTTCAATGCAGTCTCTGGCACTTCTAGAGACGGTCTCCGGAACGTGATCGGCCCACGTGACAGCGGCATCTCCAATGATGACTCGGAAAGGCACCTGCATTTCTGTGCAGGAAATGGGCTTCGAAAATGTGGTTCTTGGTTGCAGCGCCGCACCATTGTCCAGCAGCCGCACAGAAAGAAATCGACCATATATATACTCATCAACTCCAGGTGGAAAGCTCTGCAAACTTGCACGGTTTACTGGAGCATGGAGTTCAACACGGATCGGCCCAGTTATTAAAACTATCGGTATCGGACTGAAACGATTGTCCGGCAGGATTATTGTCTCCGTCTTCCCGCTACAACATCAACAAACTTTAAAGACCCGGCATTCAAACAGCAATTCATAGTCACCATTAACAACCAATTGTTAGCCCTCCAAAACGAATGGCTGACAGACTGGGACCAGCTTCGAGACTCCGTCAACAATGCCGCCCAAGACCTGCCTTGGAATGCGTAGCAATATCAAAAAAGAGAGTGGATCAGTGACGACGCGTGGAGCCTAATTGACGAGAAACGCAAAGCACGGCATGCAGGGTCTGACCAACACTACAAGCAACTGAGAAGGCAATGTAAGAACCAGATCTGGGGACGACCGCCAGAGATGGGCAAATGAGAAAGCTGCGGCCGCAGAGCAAGAACTCGCGAATGGCCAAGTCAGAGATGCGTTTTGCCAACTTCAGAGAGCCCAACCATGGACTCGAGTGGCCTCTCGTGGCCTCTCGTGGTCAGCGATAGGAGGCAAACAATGAGTCCTTTGGAAATAACTCGACTCTCAGCTGCTGAATCGCCCTCCGTCGTGGGTGTGTTGTACAGCATGGTGCCATAAAGGAGTGAAGATTATTTTTTTTATTCATGCTATTTTGTTCAGTCTCGAAACAAAATCGAGTCCACACAGTTGTTTCACGTTTACAAAATAAAGCCACTGTTAGTGGGCAAACACAAGCGGCCACGAGGAACCAGGCAGCTGGTGGTGTGTGCACCAGGACAGTTAGGAGCTGCCTATGATACATACACACACCCTGATACACAGACGGGTGCACACACCGTGATACACACACACACATTTATTGATATATACACACACATCATACACACAAACCATGAGCTATACACACACACACGTTGCTACACACATACCCTATAGGTTGGGAGACCACGTAAAATGTGAGCGGTTCACCCACAGGTCACAGGACAGACCCAGATGTCACGGGTTGACTGCGATGACTGATAGATGCACCACCCGTGCTCCCACTGTGCCAACAAACGCACCACCCAACACGCTCGCACACACTGCCATGCATACGTGCCAAGATGCGTGAGCTGAGGTTGCCTACCTGAACAAATCGCTGGGGCTGGGAGGAGGGAATCGCTCACTCTGCTGCCTTGTGCAGCCGCAGTAGGCCTCTTGTGTCTGCTTCTCTGGGCTCGTTAACAAATTGAGCTCGCTCTGCACGTGACCAGGAACAAAGGGAAACTCAAGAAGAAGTGCCTCTGGGAGGCGGGAGGGGGGGGATTGGGGGGGGAGGAGGCGCTGGCCTGGAGCCTCCTGCTTAGTGATTGCAGTGGTGTTCACATGAACCACTCGGTTGCTCGCAAAAGAAAAGCGCTCTCTCATACACCCAGAGGTCCTGGGCAATCAGGGAGGGATTTGTGGGTTCGGGGACAGGGCGAGGGGTTAATCAGGGGTTACCAGAACCCAGGGACAGGGGGTTTGTGGGTTGGGGGGGCGGTGGTGGGACCTATGGGCAGGGTGGTCTCGTGTTTTCTCGTGCAATAATCAAAACGTAAACCAACTCCATTCCACTCCTGTGAATGCCCGGCCCGCGTCGCCCGCGTCGTGTCAACGTTCACGTTCTTTCTTTTTTATTATTATCGACGAAACTCGCTATAACTTTTTTCCAGTTTGTAATTAAGCATCTTCATAATCTAGCCATATTTATGAGCGTGTTTAAACATGTTCACAATAAAGGAACATTCTATTTCATCACACCTGGCGGCTTGGTGGTCAGTGCTGCGACCGTGCGAAAGTTGGGGGGTGGGGGGGGTAGGGCTCAAGCGAGTGGCACGTCCAGCTCGAGGCGGGGGGGGGCAAATGGTTTTCCTACTACCACAAGAGTAAACGCTGAAGGCCGCCAGGCCCTGCAACGACTCGCACACTGTGACTGCATTGCCCGCTCGTGCAAGCGGCTGCCACCAGAAGGGGCACTCGAGGTCTGCCCTTGACGGCATCTGGCCGACTTGTCCACACTTGGCAGGACATCTGGGAAGAGGGAGATGGGAATCGTCCACACTTGACCCCAGCATGCGTGACCTGCCTGCCGAGCCACCACCCGCAGTGGGGTCGCTATTTAAGCTGCTGGCTGGAACAGAGGCGGCGGGGTGTGAGTTGAGAAACGTGATCACAGTTTCGACTGCCACGCTGGGAGATCTAACCGACGGCCTGTGGATACTATCCAGAGTACTCAGTTGGAAGTAAATTGCCACGTTTATTTACTGATTTACCTGCAAATGATTTCATTGGGGAAAATCGCACGTCGCTGATGCCGAGTGCAGACTATTCGTCTGTGGAACACGGCGCGCTTGTGGATCGCCTTCGTGCTATCAGAATGTCGCGAATGCCAAATGTACACGAAGTGTTTGTGTTTATTGTTGTGGTTGGTGGGGGGGGGGTCAAGCGTTGCCCTGTGGGGCGGGGGGGGCATCGCCCTCAGCCCGAGTGGAGGCCTCGTCGGGGCTGTGCAGGACGCCTTCCCAGTCCGGCAGGAGGCGCTCCACCGACGCCCAGTACCTGCACTGCGACACAGACAGAGACCCCCCATATAGCCTCTAACGTGCTGTTGGGGCAAGTGCTGTCAGTCAGCACCTGTTAAGGCCGGCACAGCACCGCGACGGGGGTTAGTGGCCAATCACCACGCCCGACCATCTTCGTCTCCCCAGTGCTGATGTTGACACACTAGGTACTCGGTTAAGACTGAGTTGACCTAGAGGAGGCTCGGGACCGGGTCAGATATTTGTCACCGATGATGGCTGTGAGCGGGAATATAACTCGGGTCGCCAGGTTCGTGGCGCGGTGCACGAACCAACACACAACCGCTCCCCTGTGTACTGCAACACGCACGTACGTACACACACGTACACACACACACGTGCAGACACGCGTACACACACACACGTGCAGACACGCGTACACACACACACGTGCAGACACACGTACACACACATGTACACACGCGCACACGTACACACACGTGCAGACACACGTACACACACACACGTACACACGTGCACACACACGTACACACACGTGCACACACACGTACGTACGTAGATTTTTTGCGTTAACACAGTTGCTGAGCACAGGACGAAAATGTCAAAGTGGCGGCCAGCAAGCGACAGCACCCATCAGACCATGGCCCACACAGCACTGAGCCACTGTGAACTCTGAAAATGCACTGGAGGCATCGAAGCAAGTCCACCGCACATCGAGTAAAGCCAATTCAATGCCGCGGCCCAATGTGAGCATACACACACACAGCTCTGAAATGCCAATCACGCGGCCATATCCACGACCAATAACAAACTCGAGGGAAGAGTTCACAGTCGGACAGAGGGAAGTGTAACACGGGTAAATTTCGCCACGGGCTCACCATTACCCGCAGTACTCCTCACCCTTACCTGGAGGACCCCTCCTCACCTCACCCTCACCTGCAGGACCCCTCCTCACCTGCAGGACCCCTCCTCACCTGCAGGACCCCTCCTCACCTCGCACTCACTCGCTCACCTGCTGGGTGAGGATGTCTGCGCGGGACGAAGCGTCAATACGTGTCTTCAGACGATGCTCTGCTGCGTCCACAGCCTAAAGGACAGGAGGGCAGTGACCGATTGGGACTGGCAGTGTGTGTGGTGTAGCTGTGTTTAGCGAGCTGTGTGTGTGTGGTGTAGCTGTGTCTGGCGGTGTGTGTGTGTGTGGTGTAGCTGTGTCTGGCTGTGTGTGTAGCTGTGTATGTGTGTAGCTATGTCTGGCTGTGTGTGTGTGGTGTAGCTGTGTGTGTGGTGGAGCTGTGTTTAGCGGTATGTGTGTGGTGTAGCTGTGTCTGGCGATATGTGTGTGTAGCTGTGTGTCTGGCGGTATGTGTGTGTAGCTGTGTCTGGCAGTGTGTGTGGTGTAGCTGTGTGTGTGTGGTGTCGCTGTGTCTGGCGGTATGTGTGTGGTGTAGCTGTGTGTGTGGTGTAGTTGTGTGTGTGGTGTCGCTGTGTCTGGCTGTGTGTGTGTAGCTGTGTGTGTGGTGTAGCTGTGTCTGGCTGTGTGTGGGTGTAGCTGTGTGTGTGGTGTAGCTGTGTCTGGCTGTGTGTGGGTGTAGCTGTGTGTGTGGTGTACCTGTGTCTGGCTGTGTGTGTGTGGTGTAGCTGTGTGTGTGTCTGGCTGTGTGTGCGGTGTCGCTGTGTCTGGCGGTATTTGTGTGTGTAGCTTTAGGAGCACATCCACAAATCACTCTCTTAATTCCATCAACAAGGTAACTTGCAGCACCACACCTATTGCCATTCTTCAGAGTAAGAATGGTGTGATTCCATACGACCTCCAGAAATAGGTTTGCTGAGCATTTCTGTGAGGTCTTGGGAGAGGGGAAACCCTTCAACTCGGAGAACACGGGGCAAGGTGGAGGAGACTCCACCGCTGAGCCTGGAGCGCGTGCTACAAAGACGTGGGGGGGGGGGGCTCCACCACAACAAAAAAGTGCCTACCTACCGAGGTGTTTTATGTCATAAAACACTCCCGCCTCCACTCCCCCCGAGTGACGGGGCAGTCGTGGGGAGAGTGGAGAGAGCTCTTTGTACCTGGGAAGGGTGCTTGTGGCCACGCTCAGCGGCGGAGGTCTCGTTGGCGCCGTCACGCTGCGTGCTCGTTACCTGGCCGTTACCTGGCCGTTACCTGGCCTGTCGCTCCATACGAAGCTTCCCCTGGTCTTCTCGGCCACGGTTATTTCCTCCATTATTATTTGTGAAACGTGGAGCCCTTTAAAGTAACACCCGTGCCGTTTCTCAACATTCAGGCTCGCCTGCCTACCATCCATCCCGGATTTAACCAGACTGGATTGTGTGAGCAGCTCGCAGCTTTGTGAGAGATCTGGACACGGTCCCATTGATGAGCTCCTTGCAGGCGAGGAGGCTGGGTCATGTCGCCCGCCCAGCGGCCGGATCCCCAAGCAGCTGCTGCTCGGACGGATCGAGGGAGCTAAACGGGCGCGGCACGGGCTAGAGAAGAGACGGAGTGATGTGGTACAGGAGGACGTGGAGCTGGGTGGACTTGTCAAAGACCGGTACCAGCGGTGTCAAGATCGGCCTCTGTGGAGGGAGGCTCGTGAAGGAGGCTACTGGTCGATTGGAGGCAATCGCCATTCAGGATCAACGGAGGGCAGTTGAGTGACGCTCACAACAACGAGCAGAGCGCCGCGCGGCTAAAGCACAGCGAGTTGGCACAGGTGCGGCATCTGCCAGTCATCTCGATCAACCCATGGCACCTGGGCCTGTCCCGTGACCTCCTGCCAGCAGCCAGATCCTTCCACACTTCACGTCGCCTCAAGGTGCACCCAGCCTGGCACGAGCGCGTCCCACCTGCAGCATGGCGCACCTCTTGGCCGCCGCCGCCTCGGCCGCCTCGAGGGCGCGGGGGAGGCCCTCGGCGCGCGAGTCGGAGAGGCGCTCCGCGGCCCTCAGCGCCACCGCCCGGCGCGCCAGGCTGGTCACGCGGGGGGGGGGGGGGGTGAGGTCATAGGGGTGAGGTCATAGGGGTGAGGTCACGGGGCGTGAGGATGAGGTCAGGGGGAGTGATGTTGAGGGGGGGGGTGATGGTGAGGTCACGAGGTAGGGAGTGAGGTGGGGGGGTGAGGGGGAGTGAGGGTGAGGTTGTGGGGGGGGTGATGGTGAGTGAGGGTGAGGTTGGGGGGGGGGGGTGATGGTGAGTGAGGGTGAGGTTGGGGGGGGGGGGTGATGGTGAGGTCACGGGGTGGGGAGTGAGGGTGAGGTGGGGGGGGGGTGATATTGTGGGGGGGGGGGGTGATGGTGAGGGGGAGTGAGGTTGGAGGGGGGGTGATGGTGAGGTCACGGGGTGGGGAGTGAGGGTGAGGTGGGGGGGGAGTGAGGGTGAGGTTGGGGGGGGGGGTGAGGGTGAGCTGGGGGGGTGACGGTGAGGTGATGGGGGTGAGGTAACGGGGGGGTCAAGGTGAGGTCACGGCAGTATGAGGTCAAGGGGTGATGGTGAGGTGACGGTGGTGAAGTGGTGAGGTCACGTTGACCCTTACATCTCCTCGTGCTGTTGGTTCAGCGCCATCTCCTCCGCCAGCCGTGACGTCATGTCTGTGTTGTGTCCGTGTTGTTGTCGACGTTCGTGGTGTTGTTGTCCGTGCTGTTAATGTCCGCTTTGTTGCTGTTAGTTTGCTAATGTCTGTGCTGTTGTGAGTGCTGTTAATGTCTTGTGTTCGTGTTGTTAATATTCTTGCTTTTAATGTTTGCGTTGTTAATTTTGTTGTTGGTGGTGCTAATGTGAGTTTTGTTAATGTCTGTGTTGTGAGTGTTGATGTTTAGTGTTGTGAGTGTTGTGAGTGTTGATGTTTAGTGTTGTGAGTGTTGTTGTGAGTGTTGATGTTTAGTGTTGTGAGTGTTGATGTTTAGTGTTGTGAGTGTTGTTGTGAGTGTTGATGTTTAGTGTTGTGAGTGTTGTTGTGAGTGTTGTGAGTGTTGTTGTGAGTGTTGTGAGTGTTGATGTTTAGTGTTGTTAGTGTTGATGTGAGTGTTGTGAGTGTTGTTGTGAGTGTTGATGTTTAGTGTTGTGAGTGTTGTTGTGAGTGTTGTGAGTGTTGTTGTGAGTGTTGTTGTGAGTGTCGATGTTTAGTGTTGTTAGTGTTGATGTTGTTCGCGCCGTTGTTTGCATCCTCCGGGCCGCGCCGTTGACGCGGTCGCCGTGGAGACGGAATCGCCGGGGCGGTCCGAATCGAGCCGTCGATTCAGACCGCCCCAGCGATCCCCGCAGCAGCAGCAGCATCTCACAGCACGCAGTAGTCTCACGCAGCACGCAGCAGTCTCACGCAGCTCCATCACGCAGCAGTCTCACGCAGCACGCAGCAGTCTCACGCAGCACGCAGCTCCATCACGCAGCAGTCTCACGCAGCAGCAGTCTCACGCAGCACGCAGCAGTCTCACGCAGCACGCAGCAGTCTCACGCAGCACGCAGCTCCATCACGCAGCAGTCTCCCGCAGCAGCAGCAGTCTCACGCAGCACGCAGCAGTCTCACGCAGCACGCAGCAGTCTCACGCAGCAGTCTCACGCAGCACGCAGCAGTCTCCCGCAGCACGCAGCAGTCTCACGCAGCACGCAGCTCCATCACGCAGCAGTCTCCCGCAGCAGCAGCAGTCTCACGCAGCACGCAGCAGTCTCACGCAGCACGCAGCAGTCTCACGCAGCACGCAGCAGTCTCACGCAGCACGCAGCAGTCTCACGCAGCACGCAGCAGTCTCACGCAGCACGCAGCTCCATCACGCAGCACGCAGCAGTCTCACGCAGCACGCAGCTCCATCACGCAGCAGTCCCCCGCAGCAGCAGCAGTCTCACGCAGCACGCAGCAGTCTCACGCAGCAGCAGCAGTCTCACGCAGCACGCAGCAGTCTCACGCAGCAGTCTCACGCAGCAGCAGCAGTCTCACGCAGCACGCAGCAGTCTCACGCAGCAGCAGTCTCCCGCAGCACGCAGCAGTCCCACGCAGCAGTCTCACGCAGCAGCAGTCTCACGCAGCACGCAGCAGTCTCACGCAGCAGCAGCAGTCTCACGCAGCAGTCTCACGCAGCAGCAGTCTCACGCAGCAGCAGCAGTCTCACGCAGCACGCAGCAGTCTCACGCAGCAGCAGCAGTCTCACGCAGCAGCACTCACGCAGCAGCAGCAGTCTCACGCAGCACGCAGCAGTCTCACGCAGCAGTCTCACGCAGCACGCAGCAGTCTCACGCAGCACGCAGCAGTCTCACGCAGCAGCAGCAGTCTCCCGCAGCAGTCTCACGCAGCAGTCTCACGCAGCACGCAGCAGTCTCACGCAGCACGCAGCAGTCTCACGCAGCACGCAGCAGTCTCCCGCAGCACGCAGCAGTCTCACGCAGCACGCAGCAGTCTCACGCAGCACGCAGCAGTCTCACGACGTGCGCAGCTCCGTGCCCCGCGCAGCTGCGAGGAGCGCACGAGCGAACACAAAGTCCCCCCCCACCACCACCACCATTCGCGAACGCGACAACGCAACGGGGAAGCAACGCATCACGGGCGAGAGACGCGAATAAAGAATCGATTCTTGGTGGTGAACTTGGCACCACGTGCTCTCTGTGTGTGTGTGTGCCATGATAAAGGGTCATTGCCCGTCGCGTCGCCTTTATTTCTCTCTTCCTTTCAAGACCACGCGCGGGCGTGCAGAGTTAGCGTCGTCGTCGTTTTTGCAGCAGCAGCAGCAGCATCGCCGCCACTGCACGCGTGGTTCCTACTCATCAGCAGCGCAAGCAGCAGTCGGGAGTGGTGTCAACATTGAAGTGTCTCATCATCATCGGCAGCAGAAGCAGCAGGGTCGGGCTCGCTTGAATCCCTGCCGACGAGTTGGCAGCAAGTTTGTAGGCGAGCATCCCGGTCCTTTTACCATGCGGGGGGGGGGGGACGGAGTTGGACGCCAAGTCGTGGAGTAGTTTCGCAACTCAAAATAACGACGGGCGCTCTTGCAAGAGAATATTGAATCGTGACTAACACAAGAGCCATCCCCGAATTGGGACAAAGGTCCTCTTGTCTGTAAGATCTGGGCGGCTCGCCGGCAATGATTCGCAACCAGAGCCTGGCTGCGATGAATTGACACTCGAGTTTCAGTCTCGTTTGGTTCGTCTGTCATCAACGCCGCTTAAATTGCTGTCCATGAAGGGTTTTTGTTGCGTTACATCGCGTCAATGTGTCACGAACCTGCCACCACCGACACTGCCAATTAGCGAGGGGTTGGCACGTAAAGTATCAATTCGTTACTTGAGCTCAAGTTCAAGTTCATTTATTAGGTATAGCCCTGTGAGCCATTCGGCTCTTGAATCGGGTGCAACCGCAACAAACAAAAAACATGAACAAAAAAACATCTTAAAGTGAATATGTGACTAAGTGCAAACAGAAAAGAAAAGACAGCAAAATATTGCAGAAAAAAACACCGTACACCAACGCTGTGTGCAAAAATCCCAGTGGGATGCAAGTCAAACAACAACAACAACAACCATAAGACAACTTATAACTGGTACTCAAATAGTAAATGTTGTGAGTTTACTCTCCAACACACCGGCGTGCTTAGTGACTAATTGCATGGCTGTCAACCCGTACGGTTTAGCCGAATTCTTGTACAGGAAATTGAGTCTTCAGGTCCATACTAAGCACAGCCGCTCCAATACCGGCAACACAATGTCATTGTGTCTCTTTGTTTGTGTTTCTCCCTTGTGATTGGGGTTTCGTAGGAGGAGCGCCGAGATTGAAAGGGCACGGGGTGACCACAATGTGAATTGTTCTGTAACAAGGGCTCGAGAGGTTTGTAATTGCTGCGTTTCGTTCACGTGACAAACCTTACTCATTGTCTGTGTCGGGTGGTGGGTTAACGACACAGTTCTACTTCCGCGATATAACCCAACGAAATAAACATTTAGCATGGATTATAACAACTACAACAACTATAACAACAATAACAACAACTATAACAACAGCAATAGTCGCCGGCTGCAGGCTGACTCGGGGCGTGACACGTGACCCGCCGCCCTGCGTGGGCCACGTGACTTCCTCTTCCGGTCTGGGCCCCACGTGACTTCCTCTTCCGGTCTTGGCCCCACGTGGTCGGCTCGAGCCGCTGGGGATCAGCGATCGAGGGGTGATATGGGGACCCGCGTCGAGGGGGCCCGGGAGACCCCGCGGGAGACGTCGCGCCGCGTGTTCGTGGGCGGCCTCGTGGCGAGCGTGCGGCCCGAGGAGCTGCGGCGCCGCTTCGAGGCGTTCGGGGCCGTGGGGGACGTGGCGGTGAAGACGCGGAGCGACGAGACGGGTGAGGGGGGGGTGAGAGAGTGAGGGGGGTGAGTGAGAGAGTGAGGGGGGTGAGTGAGGGGGATGAGTGAGTGGGTGAGGGGGGGGGGATGAGTGAGGGGGGTGAGTGAGTGAGGGGGGTGAGTGAGTGAGTGAGGGGAGTGAGTGAGTGAGGGGGGTGAATGAGGGGGATGAGTGAGTGAGTGGGTGAGGGGGGGGGATGAGTGAGGGGGGGGATGAGTGAGAGGGGTGAGTGAGTGAGAGGGGTGAGTGAGTGAGGGGGGTGAGTGAGTGAGGGGGGTGAGTGAGTGAGGGGGGTGAGTGAGTGAGGGGGTGAGTGAGAGAGGGGGGTGAGTGAGAGAGGGGGGTGAGTGAGTGAGGTGGGTGAGTGAGTGAGGGGGGTGAGTGAGTGAGGGGAGTGAGTGAGTGAGGGGGGTGAGTGAGTGAGGGGGGTGAGTGAGTGAGTGAGTGAGGGGGGTGAGTGAGTGGGGGGGGGGGTGAGTGAGTGGGGGGGGGGTGAGTGAGTGGGGGGGGGGGTGAGTGAGGGGGGGAAGTGAGTGAGTGAGGGGGGGGAGTGAGTGAGTGAGGGGGGTGAGTGAGTGAGTGAGGGGGGTGAGTGAGTGAGTGAGGGGGGTGAGTGAGTGAGTGAGGGGGGTGAGTGAGTGAGTGAGGGGGGTGAGTGAGTGAGTGAGGGGGGTGAGTGAGTGAGTGAGGGGGGTGAGTGAGTGAGTGAGGGGGGGTGAGTGAGTGAGGGGGGTGAGTGAGTGAGTGAGGGGGGTGAGTGAGTGAGAGAGGGGGGTGAGTGAGTGAGAGAGGGGGGTGAGTGAGTGAGAGAGGGGGGTGAGTGAGTGAGAGAGGGGGGTGAGTGAGTGAGAGAGGGGGGTGAGTGAGTGAGTGAGGGGGGTGAGTGAGTGAGGGGGGTGAGTGAGTGAGGGGGGTGAGTGAGTGAGGGGGGTGAGTGAGTGAGGGGGGTGAGTGAGTGAGGGGGGTGAGTGAGTGAGGGGGGTGAGTGAGTGAGGGGGGTGAGTGAGTGAGGGGGGTGAGTGAGTGAGGGGGGTGAGTGAGTGAGGGGGGTGAGTGAGTGAGGGGGTGAGTGAGTGAGGGGGGTGAGTGAGGGGGGTGAGTGAGTGAGTGGGGGGAGTGAGTGAGTGAGGGGGGTGAGTGAGTGAGTGAGGGGGGTGAGTGAGTGAGGGGGGTGAGTGAGGGGGGTGAGTGAGTGAGGGGGGTGAGTGAGTGAGTGAGGGGGGTGAGTGAGGGGGATGAGTGAGTGAGGGGGGTGAGTGGGTTAGTGAGGGGGGTGAATGAGGGGGGGTTAAGGTGAAGGGGGGGGATGTGGAAGTGTGAAGGGATGAGGCACAGGGAATGGGGAGGTGAGGGATGTGATGAGGAGGACGATGAGTTGAGGTTGAGATGAAGTGAGGAGAACGGTGATGCAGGCAGGGTGAGGAGTCTAATCGGAGGGTTGTTGGGTAATAGGATAACGAGGTAAATGTGGTGAGGCGTGAGGTGCGGGAAGAGGGTTGAGGGGAAGCGAAGGGCGACAGGGGTGGTGAGTGAGTTGGTGAGGTGGAGGAGTAAATGAACGAGTGCGGAGTACGCGTCACGGCGAGGAGGAGGGATGGCGACCGGTGGTCAAGACTCACGCCAGAGTGCCAGCCAGAGGAGGAACGTTCCCATCAGCTGACCGCCGCGGAGATGGAGCGGCGAAGTCAGCTCTTGTAACCCGCGCTCCGCTGGGTTGTATCGCAGGACCGTGAGAGATGGCGACAGCTTGGGGAGGTCTTAATCCAGCAGTGCATAGAACATGGCTGACGGTGGTATTGAATGAGGACCTCGTGTGTGTTTGGGGGAGGGATGGCTCGGCGGTTTGCGCGCTGCGCTGTGAGCCCGGTGCCCCGACTTCCATTCCCGCTCTTGATGATCTGAGCCGGTTTTGGGGCCTCCAATTGGTGGACTCGGCCTCAAATGAATATCCGGTATGGTGCGTAAACATCCCCACTAGGGAGACAAAGGCGGCCGGGCGTGGACACCCGCTACCGCCTCGTGTGCCATGCCGGCCGTCATAGATGCTCGCTAACAGCACTTGCTCCCCCAGTCTGTTAAGGCTACACGGGGTACCTTTGTCTTTGTGTTGCAGGCACTCCCATCAAGACGTTCGCCTACGTGAACCTGCAGGCGAGTGACGCCGAGCTTCGGAAGTGTAAGGGAGAGTGCTTTGCAGAAGGGCCGTTGCCCGAAACGTCACATATTGTCTGCTTTTCCTTAAATCCCCAAAGCGTTCTTGATAAATGTGCCGAGTGTTGTCGAGGAGTGAGAAGAGTGAATGAGTGAGCGAGGCTATGACCACATGTGTGAGTGAATCATGATTACTATGCTTGCTTTGCGCAGAAAGCTTCACCGATTATTTTTAAGAGGGTGACTCCGAGTGCTTCCGCGTGTGTTGCGTGTCGTGCCGTCGTGTGGCCATGTGTTGTGTCACGTCGTGCCTCTGTGTTGTTTTCACTCCTCCTGGTGGTAGTTGTGGCGTGGTTGTGATGTGGTTGTGGCTGCGACATGGTTGTGATGCGGTTGCGGTGGTGACGCGGTTATAGCCGCAACGCGGTTGTGGTTGTGACTTGGATGTGTCTCCTCCAGGCTTCTCGGTGCTCAACCACACCAAGTGGAAGGGGGGTACCCTGCAGCTGGAGCTCGCCAAGGAGAGCTTCCTGCAGCGGTGAGCAAGTCATCGGATTACTCCGTGAACCCGGACCTGTAATCTGTTATCAGCAGTGGCGGCGGGTTAACTTCAAACCATTCCAGCGGCGTGGCTGCGTGTTACAGGAGCTCTGCGTTCATTTGAACTATCTACGTGGTGCGGGGTAACACAAAGATAAATATGCTCTGTGTAGCCTTAACAGACTGTTGGGGCAAGTCCCATTTGCGAGCACCTACGAAGACCGGTACAGTACACGAGTGGGGGTGGATGGCCGGCACCATGCCCGGCCACCTTCTTTATCTCGCCAGTGTTAAAGTTTACGCGGCGCGATAGGACTAGCGCACCTCCGATTAGCACGGTTTGGCTGCGTACGCTGCGAAATAATTTCAACATACATCCACGCATAGGGGAGGCGCAGGACCGGTCATGTTGATGACTTGGGTCACTCGTGCAAGTGAGACTATCCTGGTCTCCTGAGTGCCCACCTGCATCGTCTACTCCTCACACCCCCCCCCCCCTTCCCTCAGGCTGGAGAAGGAGCGAGCGGAACGCGCGGTGGCGAAGGAGGAGGAGGTGGGGGCCGCGGGGGGTGGGGGCCCAGTGAACCCTCCCCTCCTGGTGGCGCTCAACGCCGCCGGCGCCGCCAACTTCCACATGCGCGGTGTCGTCCCGGGCACCGAGGTGCCGGGGGTTCCGGTACGGCGCCAGCTCGCTCGCCCTATCGCTCTCCACGTCCGTCAACCCCTCGCTCGCTCACTGGCTCGCTCAACCCTCGTTTACCCACTCGCTCACCCGTCGCTCACTCCCTCGCTCGCTCAACCCTCGCTTACCCACTCGCTCACCCGTCACTCACTCCCTCGCTCGCTCAACCTCGTTTACCCACTCGCTCACCCGCCTCTCACTCCCTCGCTCGCTCAACCCTCGCTTACCCACTCGCTCACCCGTCACTCACTCCCTCGCTCGCTCAACCTCGTTTACCCACTCGCTCACCCGCCTCTCACTCCCTCGCTCGCTCAACCTCGTTTACCCACTCGCTCACCCGCCTCTCACTCCCTCGCTCGCTCAACCCTCGCTTACCCACTCGCTCACCCGTCACTCACTCCCTCGCTCGCTCAACCCTCGCTTACCCACTCGCTCACCCGTCGCTCACTCCCTCGCTCGCTCAACCCTCGCTTACCCACTCGCTCACCCGTCACTCACTCCCTCGCTCGCTCAACCTCGTTTACCCACTCGCTCACCCGCCTCTCACTCCCTCGCTCGCTCAACCTCGTTTACCCACTCGCTCACCCGCCTCTCACTCCCTCGCTCGCTCAACCCTCGCTTACCCACTCGCTCACCCGTCGCTCACTCCCTCGCTCGCTCAACCCTCGCTTACCCACTCGCTCACCCGTCACTCACTCCCTCGCTCGCTCAACCTCGTTTACCCACTCGCTCACCCGCCTCTCACTCCCTCGCTCGCTCAACCTCGTTTACCCACTCGCTCACCCGCCTCTCACTCCCTCGCTCGCTCAACCCTCGCTTACCCACTCGCTCACCCGTCGCTCACTCCCTCGCTCGCTCAACCCTCGCTTACCCACTCGCTCACCCGTCACTCACTCCCTCGCTCGCTCAACCTCGCTTACCCACTCGCTCACCCGTCGCTCACTCCCTCGCTCGCTCAACCCTCGCTTACCCACTCGCTCACCCGTCGCTCACTCCCTCGCTTGCTCGCTCAACCCTCGCTTACCGTTGGGTGAGTGTGTGTGGTTGGGTGACTGTGAGTGTGGTTGAGTGACTGAGTGTGTGTGGTTGGTCTTGTTTAGTGACTGTGTGTGGTTTGTGTGGTTGGGTGGTTGGTTCCAGGACTGGGTGGTGAGCAAGTTTGGGAGAGTGCTGCCCATCGTGAAGGTGAGAAGAAAAGACAAAAAGAAAATATCCTTCACTGCGTCGACGACCGGAGACCTGTGTCTCCACGTGTCTCTGTGTGTCTCCACATGTCTCTGTGTGTCTTCACGTGTCTCTGTGTGTCTCCAGGTGTCTCTGTGTGTCTCCTGTCTCCAAGTGTCTCTTGGTGTGTTTGTGTATCTTCCGTCTTCCAGTGTATCTCTTACCGTGTGTGTTTGTCTCCGAGTGTCTCTTGGTGTCTCCTTGTTTCTCTGAATGCCGATGTGTGTCTCCAAGTGTCTCCGTGTGTCTCCTTCTGTCTCTGAGTGTGTCCTTGCGTCCTGTCTTGTATCCATGTTGAACATTGCAGATATGAGCAGCTGAAACAGCTGCACATACCGCAATGTCTCAGCTTTCTAGCCATGCAATGGCGCTGGCTGTCAGCTGGTGAATCGCTCTAGTGCCACCACCATTCAGAACCAAGAGACTCGCAGAGACCCACAGAATCACACCGAGACACATGTACTCACACAGAGACCCATAGACTCGCACATAGACTCGCACAGATACCCATAGACTATCTCTGCATGTCACTGTGTGTCTGCATGTCACTGTGTCTGTGTGTCACTGTGTCTGTGTGTCACTGTGTCTATGTGTGTCACTGTGTCCCTAGATGTCTCTTTAAAAGCTACTCGTAGCTTACATCCATTTATCATCTGCTGCTAGATGAAGGCCTCCACATGCCGTGTCCGTCACGGGAGTTGTTGGTCAGTGTGGATTTCTCTGCCCAAAACCCCTGCTTTGCCAGCGTGGTTTGTGGTTAGGGTTAGCATTAGCAATTAGGGTTAGCGGTTAGGGTTAGTGGTTAGGGTTCACGGTTACGGTAAACGGTTAGGGTTAAGTAGTCAGTGTTAGTGGTTGGGGTGAGGGTTAGCGGATAGGGTTTGCGGTCCGGGTTTGGGACCGTGGCCAAGCCGTTCCGCCCTTGACTCCTCCGTGCTCACGTCATCCGGTACGACCCGTCCAAATTCTGCCACAACCTCAAGCGCCTGGCGGCGCCGGAAGCTGACGCCCCCCCCACGCCGGTGAGCCAGCTCACCTGGCAGCTCCACGATGACCGCGACGGCGACGACGAGAAGAAGAAGAAGAAAAAGACGAAGCGGCCAGAACGGCCGCCCGCTGCCCGACGCGACGCCGCGGCGACACCGAAGTCGGCGTCGCGCAACAACCGCGGCGGCGCCGGCGCCCGTGGCAACGGCGCCGAATCCGACGAGGCGGACTCGGGAGAGGAGCTGGCGCGCATGGTGGAGGCGGCGGCGCAGGCGGAGGAGCGGCCGCGGCAGCGCCGCCTGCGTGACGACGGCGACCAGGAGCTGGAGGTGGTGCCCGTCGGGTTTGTGCCCTCGCGGCCCCGCGCCGGCGACGCGAGCGACGGCGACGATTCCGACGGCGAGGAGGGCGGATTTGTACGGTTGCCGCGGGCGACGGAACGTGATGTTGTCGCCGTGGCGACCGGGGAAGCGCGGGCTGCCGCGTTACCCCGGCCGACCCCGAAACGCGGAGCTACTCCAGGCACTGCCGGAGCGGAGGGGAAGAAGCGGAAACGCGTTGGGAAGAGTTGCCCACATTGCAGCAAGGAGTTAGCGGAGGAGGAGGATGATGATCATGAGGAGGATGAGGAGGATGAGGAGGAGGATGAGGAGTATGCGAAAATGATGCAGGGCTGCTACCGCCTCGAGATGAGCCTTGACGACCTCCGCGCGGCCGTCTCGGGGTCTCAGGGGGGTGGCCCCGACGACGACCCCAGCGACCGTGACGACGACCCCAGCGACCGCAACAAACTCAACGGCCCGGAGCGTGAACCCCGAGTGGCGGAGCCAGAGCCAAAGCGTGGAGCGCCGACTCCGGGAAGAAGTTCCACCACCCGCAGTAGCAGCAAAAAAAAACTGAAACGTGATTCTGTGGACAGGGACGTTGACGAGGTGCGTGACGAGGAGGGACGGCACAGCTCTCGGCCGCCCCTGTTCCTCGGCACGCGCTGGCTGTTCGCAGACACTCGGGACGGCGGCGGTGGCAGAGGAGGGGGACCTCGGGAGATTGGACCGGCCGGGTCGCCCGCTCGCCCGGCACCGGGAGATGAAGATGAGAGCGGCCGGGGAGCGGGCGACGAGGAGGAGGATGTGCAGGAGGAGAAGCAGGAGGAGGAGGTTTTGTGTCGCAAATCTAAAAGCAAGAAGAGGAAGAAGGTAGAGAAGGAGGTGGTGGAGGAGGAAGAGGAGGTGGAGGAGAACGCTTTGTATTGCAAAATCAACAGCAAAACAAAGAAGAAAAAGAAGAAAGAAGAGGAGGAGGAGGTGGAGGAGGAGGTGGAGGAGGTGGAGGAGGAGGTGGAGGAGGAGGTGGAGGAGGAGGAGGTGGAGGAGGAGGTGGAGGAGGAGGTGGAGGAGGAGGTGGAGGAGGAGGTGGAGGAGGAGGTGGAGGAGGAGGTGGAGGTGGAGAGCGTGTGTCACAAAACCAAGAAGAAAAAGAAGAGGAAGCAAGCAAAGGATGAGGTCGAGGAGAGGGATCACAAGGAGTTCGCGGGGTCGCGACCCCAGGAGGAGGAGGGGCAGGAAGAGGCGGCCATGGCAAGGCCGGGTCGTGTCGTCAAGGTAACACCCCCTCACCTCTTCCCCTGCTCATCCCCCTCATCCTCTAACCTCCTCACCCCCTCACCTGCTCCCTCATTGCTCACCTCACCCTGTCACCTCCTCCGCTCACCCCCTTTATTCTCTAACCTCCTCACACGCTCACCTCTTCCTCACCTCGCCTCCTCTCTCGTTCACCACCTCACCCCTCACCTCCTCTCCCGTTGACCACCTCACCAAGTGCCGCTGTCGCCTCCTCACCCCGCAGACCGGGTTTGGAGAGGACGAGCGCTTCCGTCTGGACGGGAGGTTTGAAGACGACGACAACGACGAGGGGCCGCAGGGGGGCGGTGACGGTGAGGATGACCGCCCACTCCTTCCTCACCGCGCTCACCCCTCGTCCCTCTTGCTCACCCCTCGTCCCTCGCTCACTTGTTCCCCACCCCTCACTCCCTCCTTGCCCCCTCTTTTAATTCCTTTCCTCGCTCTCCTCTCGCTCGTTCCCCAACCTCCTCACTCACCACCCCTCTGCTCATTCCTTCCCTCGGTCGTTCCCTCACCCCCTCGCTCACCTCTCTCCCACTCCTTCCCTCTCTCCATTGCTCACCCCGTGTTTATGGCGGTTTCATCATTGACACCATCACCCTGCCACAGTGTGTGCGTGTGTGAATGTGTGCACGTGCGTTTGTGTGCGTGTGTCTGCATGTGTGTGTGAGTGTGGGTGGGTGTGGGTGTGAGTGTGTGCGTGTGTGTGCGTGCGTCTGCGAGTGTGTGAATGTGCGTGCGTGTGTGTGTGTGTGTGTGCGTGCGTGTGTGTGTGAGTGTGCGTGTGTGCATGCGTGCGTCTGTGTGTGTGCGCGTGTGCGTGCGTCTGCATGTGTGTTACTGACCCGCCCCTACTCGATATCTGTGGAAAAGAGCTTCATGGCTCATGAGATTCCTCGTAAGTTGAAATGAAGATTCTGGTTCTGTGTGCGCGTCAGGTGTGGAGACACCAGGGGGCTCGCAGCTGAAGCAGCCCAAGAGTGGGGGGCTCGGGAAGGGGGCCGTGCCCCCAGCCGCCTCCCAGCAGCAGCCAAAGGGGGCCAAGCGCACCACCCTCAGGTGGCCACCGCACACGCACACACACGCACACACACACAGCACACACACGCACACACACGCACACACGCACACACACACAGCACACACAGCACGCACGCGCTCACACACAGCACACACACACACACACGCACACACGCACACACGCACACACACACAGCACACACACAGCACACACAGCACGCACGCGCTCACACACAGCACACACGCGCGCGCACACGCACTCACACACAGCACACACAGCGCACGCACGCACACACACACAGCACACACACGCCCACACACACGTATTTCGGTACACACACACGCTCACACACACACACACGTATATATGTACACGCATACAGACAC
The DNA here is from genome assembly GCF_964198595.1 of Lampetra fluviatilis. Lineage (NCBI taxonomy): Eukaryota > Metazoa > Chordata > Hyperoartia > Petromyzontiformes > Petromyzontidae > Lampetra > Lampetra fluviatilis. The sequence continues at coordinate 5,294,326 of NC_136314.1, forward strand.
GTACGCACGTACACACACGTATGCACGTACACACACGCACGTACACGCACGCACGTACACACACGCACGTACACGTATGTACGTGCACGCACACACGCACTCACGTCGACTCGGCCTTGAATGAGTGCCTGGTGCATGTGTAAACATCAGCACTGGAGAGACAAAGGAGGCCGAAAGTGATTCTGGCCACAACGACCCTCATGTGTGGCATGCCGGCCTTCATAGGTGCTCGCTAATAGCACTTGCCCCACCAGTCGGTTAAAGGCTACGCGGGGGATCTTTGTCTGTGGTGTGCGAGCAGCAAGGCAGAGCGGAGGCAGCGCCGCGAGGAGGAGAGGTGGGGGCCGCCGGTCTCCGCAGACACCTACTACCACGTGACCTCCGACCTCAAGCAGCTGTTTGGCGGGGGGCAGGAGGAGAAGCGGGAGGAGAAGGGGGCCGTGGACGAGGGCCCCCCCCCAACCCAGTTTGCGTTTGAATTCCTCTCGGGGGGCTCCGGATCAACGGAGGCTCGGGAGCAGGGCGGCTTTTCCTTCTGCTTCTCCGTTCCGGAGGGAGCTCGGGAACTCGTTCCGGCCGGTACGCCTGCTCGCCCGCTCACTCGCCCCCACGCACTCGCCCGCTCACTCGCCCGCTCACTCGACCCCACGCGCTCGCCCGCTCACTCGCCCGCTCACTCGACCCCACGCGCTCGCCCGCTCACTCGCCCGCTCACTCGCCCCCACGCACTCGCCCGCTCACTCGCCCGCTCACTCGACCCCACGCGCTCGCCCGCTCACTCGCCCGCTCACTCGACCCCACGCGCTCGCCCGCTCACTCGCCCGCTCACTCGCCCCCACGCACTCGCCCGCTCACTCGCCCGCTCACTCGCCCGCTCACTCGACCCCACGCGCTCGCCCGCTCACTCGCCCGCTCACTCGCCCCCACGCACTCGCCCGCTCACTCGCCCACTCACTCGACCCCACGCGCTCGCCCGCTCACTCGCCCGCTCACTCGCCCCCACGCACTCGCCCGCTCACTCGCCCGCTCACTCGACCCCACGCGCTCGCCCGCTCACTCGCCCGCTCACTCGACCCCACGCACTCGCCCGCTCACTCGCCCCCACGCACTCGCCCCCACGCACTCGCCCGCTCACTCGCTCCCACGCACTCGCCCGCTCACTCGCCCCCACGCACTCGCCCGCTCACTCGCCCCCACGGACTCGCCCGCTCACTCGCCCCCACGCACTCGCCCGCTCACTCGCCCACTGACCCCAACGCCTCTCGCTGGCTTGCCCACCGACTTGCGCCTCTCCGTTGCCAGGAGACCGGAAGTCGGTTCCGTTTCAACCGGATGGGAGTTTCCACGACAGCAGCTCGGAAGAGGAGGAGCAGGACGAGGTGGAGGAAGAAAAGGAGGTGGAGGGGGCAGGGAAGCTCGGGTACGGTGGAATGTAGTGAAGTGCGGGCGTCGTGTTGCTCCTCATTTATTCACTCGGCACAACCCGGCTCGGTGGTGTAGGGTAACGCGGTGAGCGAGCGCCTTGCGTCTGTGTGTCTCGCCGTGTCTCCCCGTCTCCCCGTGTCTCACCGTGTCTCACCGTGTCTCGCTTCGTCTCTCGCCGTGTCTCACCGTGTCCCGCCGTGTCTCACCATGTCTCCCCGTGTCTCGCCGTGTTTCGCCGTGTCTCCCCGTGTCTCCCCGTGTCTCACCGTGTCTCCCCGTGTCTCACCATGTCTCACCGTGTCTCGCCTCGTCTCTCGCCGTGTCTCACCGTGTCCCGCCGTGTCTCACCATGTCTCCCCGTGTCTCGCCGTGTCTCCCCGTGTCTCCCCGTGTCTCACCGTGTCTCCCCGTGTCTCACCGTGTCTCACCGTGTCTCACCGTGTCTCGCCTCGTCTCTCGCCGTGTCTCACCGTGTCTCGCCGTGTCTCCCCCAGGTCTCTCTCGACTGCATCAGGACTCAAATGTTTCTTCTTCACGAAGGACGACGCAAGGCTCACGGGTGAGGGGTGCACAACACTCGCTCCCCCTTGGCAATACCACACTCACCCTCACCACACCCACGTCTTATACGCTGATGTTAATCACACTCACCCCTCACCACATTCGCCTCTCACGCTCGCCCTCATGACGCTCACCTCAAACCTACGAGGTAAGGTAGTTTGCGCACTGCACTGAACCCGACGACCCAAGTTCGATTCCCGCTCACGACCAACGTTAGTTACGGTCATCTCAACTGGCCCTGTGCCTCCCTTGGATCAACTCGGCCTCAAATCAGTACCTGGTGCAGTGTTTAAACATCAGCACTGGGGAGACAAAGGCGGCCGGGGCCTGGCGCTGTCCACACCACCCTCTCGTGGCACCGTGCCAACCTTCCATCGGTGCTCACTCGCAGCACTTTTCCGAAAGTCTCTCAAGGCTATAGGGGGGATCTTTGTCTTTGTGTGCATGCAGAAGGCCCGCAGTCGTTCTGTCGGAGCGAGGCGATGGAGCAAGTGAGGGACGGCTGGGAGGAGATGCGAGCCAACCTCAGACAGGTGAGCGCTCACCAGAGCCACATCGCCTCCTGACCCTCACCCCTAACCCAGCCAAAGGCTCTCGGGTCTGACCTGTGACCCCTTGAACCGTGACCTCCGTGCGTGACGCCCCGTGAGCGGTGTAAAATGCAAGGTTATCTGACCAGCTGGCTCGGCAGCAGCGGAGTGAGCGGCTAACAAATTCAAATCCTGGTTTGGAGGATTTGAACTTTGTGGACAACCAAGTCTCACATGGGTTGTCCACTGTAGTCTGCGCTCCTTCAACGGAGGAGCAAAACCACGACACAAACGCTCTCTCTCTCCTCAAGCCCTGTGCCCTCCCTTCTGTCGCCCCCCATGCTCTCTCTGCTGCAGGATTACCGCAAGAAGCACAAGGACGCCATTCGCAAGAGTCGCACCAAGCCTGGCACTACTAAGTAGCCGGCATGGGGGGCGCCGTGGGAGGACACGGGGTGGACACGGGATGGACACGGGGTGGACATGGGGTGGACACGGGGTGGACACCTCGCGACGCGTGGACACCTCGCGACGCGTGGACACCTCGCGACGCGTGGACACCTCGCGACGCGTGGACACCTCGCGACGCGTGGACACCTCGCGACGCGTGCACCGTGTATTTTCCATAATAGAGGTGCTTTGGGTTAGATCGCATAAATATATAATTGTGTCGTTAAACCCGCCACCACCCGACACAGCCAATTAGTAAGGGTTGTCACGTAAACAACGTGGCAGCTAGCTTCATCAGGCGACAGCCAGATTTGTGGAGAAGTCCATCTGTTTCATTCCTTGTAGAGGCCTTTACATGACAACCCTTATTAATTGGCTGTGTCGGGTAGTGGCCGGCTGAACGACACATTTTTATATTTCCGCGATCTAACTCAAAAAACCTGAATTATGGATGATATTGGTCACGAAAGAGCTACGTGTTAAAATGACCGTGTATATTTTTAATAAACAACGATATTTGATGTATTTTTATTTCCTGCCCTCCCCCCCCGCACCGAGTCTGCGCTATGAGTGCTATGACATGAGATCAAGAACCCATTCAACCCACGGAAGCGGATATTGCAGAGCTACCTCCAAGGCCCCGCTCTGCACTTGACGTCTGGTCCACAGAAGAGGCGGCGGCTCATTCCCACCCCCCAGTTTGACTGCCACAGGATGACGCAAGTCATCCTATTGCAGTCAAACTGGTATCGTTCATTCTTAGGGTTGGAATTTTGACAAATTAAGCACGGCACAAATAATTTTTAATGTGATGCATATTTTTTGGGCGACCGGGCCGAGACCATCATCAACTTGCTGCACTTGACAAGACGGTTTAATCACCAAGGCTGCCGGGATTCTGAACCCGGGTATTTCGGCGGTCCCAGCGCAACGTCTCGGAGCGGCGGGGCCACGTCCGCAACGGAGTGGGAGAAGCGGGGCAAGGGTAGCAGCCATGCCCTCCGAGCTGGGGTTGGTAACGATGCGCGTGGATGAATCGATTTAAGTCGGTTTCTTCCACCGGGACCGTGGTTGTAACAGCCAGTCTAAGATGTGTGACCAATGAGACGGACACAACGCAATGGTGATGGCGATGATGGTTGGGCTGCGGCGGAGCAGACGGGAAACGAGACAAACGAGGGTTCTCCAATCGCAGATCGCGCACCGCAGCAAGTCGTCAAGTCTCCGCAGTTGGCTCGATCGTGGTGGGAGAGGACGGGCGGTCCGGATATCATTAAAAAAACACGGATAATGCAAATCACGTCCTTTTAAAATTGAACGCGTGCGCGTAATAACTTCTATTTTGAATGAATACGTTAAAAAAGACGCGTTCATTTACCGATGCGTCGTCTTATTTCTTGGCTGCTCAGACGAGTTTGTCGCTTTGACGTTTGCTGTCACGTGGGCACCGAGTTGCTAATCCTCGACGAGAGAGGAGCAGCGCCTATATACAGCATGGTTGTATTTTGGCAGTTTCATCACCGATCCTATGATAAATCCGTCCACAATACAATTGAGACTTCAACGTAACCTAAGAAATCCTTGGGTCGGGTATTGATGTTACTTTCTGACCCGCCCCTACTGGACAGCTGTGATAAGGAGCTTCATAGCTCGTCAGATTCCTCCAGGATAAATAGAAGATTGTATTTCTAATTACCAATTTCAGTGCACCTTCCTCGATTGTGTGGTGCCACGACCGCGGAGCCACTCCGCAAGCGCTGCGACTCCCCCTAGCCCCGCACTGAAGGCGCACGCGCCGCACACGCACACACGGAGTGTCCCGGCGGGGGGTCGCCCGGCACCACGGGTTTTCATCCAAAGGGCCCCTAGAGGGGAAGTTCCGCGGTTTCCCGGTGCCAGGAGATTGGCCGACCCCCCCAGGACAACTCACATTGCGGCCCCCCCAGGACAACTCACATTGCGGCCCCCCCAGGACAACTCACATTGCGGCCCCGCTAAATTGACTTAAACATGTTATGGGCGCAGAGAAGCGCACCGGGCTAATCGCAATGAGACGCTCACAGCAGCGGGGAGGGGCCGGGGTGAAATATCACGCGAGCGGCGCAGACGAGGAGGTGGGAGGGAAATCCCTGCGCACACCGCGGGTTTGTATTTGGCAGCCGGGCGGCCACTCGGGGTAAACCGGCGGAGTCGGGGGTAAAGAATGCGGGCGCGGAGACAATGAGCCCGGGGGAGAGCGTCACGTGATGCCCGAGGTAACGGCAGCGAAACGTTTGAAAGTCAAAAGGTAAGCGCACGATTGGCTGCGCAGGGCATGAAAAGGGGAACCCGAAACGGTTCAGGGGTCTTCCGATCTCCGGCCGCTTGGTGACCGACTCCCTCCCTGCCTCCTCGACGCAAGCGAGTGCCGCCACGAGACAGCGCCAGAGGCGAGGTTCTCTCCCATCTCCGTCCTCTCTCCGCGTCCGTGCGACGCCGCGAGAGCGGCCGCGAGGTGCGTCGCAGGGCGCGTGGGTAACTGGGGGATTGCGGAGTCGCAGGATCGGCTCTGATCGCAGAATATCTCCTACGGGCAGTGCAAAGTTTTTGCGCCGCGAATAAAAACATTAGCACAGAGCTTCGGCGCAGTGCTTGTGACTTGCGTGTGGAGCAGCTGCGTGGGGGCCGAGCCGCAGCCCGAGCGCTCGTTAGAATGTAATCGCCTGCAGGGGCGCGCGTGTTCGCGCAGCGGCTGTCGCGTCAGCGGTGGTGCGTGTGGTGTGTGCGTGGTGCGTGCGTGGTTTGTGTGTGTGTGGTGTGATGTGTGTGTAGTGTGATGTGTGTGTGGTGCGTGTGGTGTGTGCGTGGTGTGTGTGTGGTTTGTGTGTGTGTGGTGTGATGTGTGTGTGGTGCGTATGTGTGTGCTGTGTGTGTGCTGTGTGTGCGTGGTGTGTGTGCTGTGTGTGGTCCGTGTGTGCTGTGTGTGTGTTGTGTGTGTGCTGTGTATGTGTTGTGTGTGTGTTGTGTGTGTGCTGTGTGTGCTGTGTGTGTGTTGTGTGTGTGCTGTGTGTGTGCTGTGTGTGTGTTGTGTGTGTGCTGTGTGTGCTGTGTGTGTGGTGCGTGTGGTGTGTGTGCTGTGTGTGGTGTGTGTGCTGTGTGTGGTCCGTGTGTGTTGTGTGTGTGCTGTGTGTGCTGTGTGTGTGTTGTGTGTGTGCTGTGTGTGTGCTGTGTGTGTGTTGTGTGTGTGCTGTGTGTGCTGTGTGTGTGGTGCGTGTGGTGTGTGTGCTGTGTGTGGTGTGTGTGCTGTGTGTGGTCCGTGTGTGTGCTGTGTGTGCTGTGTGTGTGTTGTGTATGGCGTAACCCCGCGCGGCGGTGAGCCAGCACTTTAGCGATGTCCCTCAGAGGGGGGGGCGATCGACGCGGTGGAGGAGGAGGGAGTGGAGAAGGAGGGGGTGGACGTCGCCCCCCACAATTGCACCAATTCTTGTGCACCATTCCAGTGCCCTCGTGACCTCTGGCTCAAAGGCGCTATACAAGTGGACATTATTGTTGTTCATTAGAATATTTTTAACTTGGAAAAATATTTTCGTGATGATACGAGGCCTCTCGTTTCCTAACGTTGTTGCCCGGGGTGTCAGCTGACGCATCGCGATTGAGCCACGCGCACAGCGAGCTGAGGGGTGCCAGGGGGTCAGGGTCGGGGTCAGGGTCGGGGTCAGGGTCGGGGTGTGGCCGTGAGCTGCGCTGCGTCCCCTGCCAGCGACGCTGATGCGGGATGGTGACAGCGAGAGGCATCACGTGATGCGGGATGGTGACAGCATCCCGCACCACGTGATGCCTCTCGCTGTCACCATCCCGCATCACGTGGTGCGGGATGGTGACAGCGAGAGGCTTGAAGGAGGGTCGTGACGCAGCACGCGAGCTGCATCACGTGATGCGGCACTGGTCCCGGTGCAGTGCACCGAATTCAGTGCGCCAATTCCATTGCTCGGAATACGGCGCACCGGGTCCCACTTCAC